>NC_073383.1:36259860-36559860 GCF_028641065.1 Leucoraja erinaceus
AGGCCATTCGGCCCTTCGAGCCTGCACCGCCATTCAATATGATAATGGCTGATCATCCAACTCAGTACCCCGTACCTGCCTTCTCTCCATACCCCCTGATCCCCTTAGCCACAAGGGCCACATCTAACTCCCTCTTAAATATAGCCAATGAACTGGCCTCAACTACCCTCTGTGGCAGAGAGTTCCAGAGATTCACCACTCTCTGTGTGAAAAAAGTTCTTCTCATCTCGGTTTTAAAGGATTTCACCCTTATCCTTAAGCTGTGACCCCTTGTCCTGGACTTCCCTAACATCGGGAACAATCTTCCTGCATCTAGCCTGTCCAACCCCTTAAGAATTTTGTAAGTTTCTATAAGATCCCCTCTCAATCTTCTAAATTCTAGAGAGTATAAACCAAGTCTATCCAGTCAGTCTTTCTTCATAAGACAGTCCTTACAGCCCAGGAATCATGCTGGTGAACCGTCTCTGCACTCCCTCTATGGCAATAATGTCCTTTCTCAGATTTGGAGACCAAAACTGTACGCAATACTCCAGGTGTGGTCTAACCAAGACCCTGTACAACTGCAGTAGAACCTCCCTGCTCCTATACTCAAATCCTTTTGCAATGAAAGCTAACATACCATTCGCTTTCTTTACTGCCTGCTGCACCTGCATGCCTACCTTCAATGACTGGTGTACCATGACACCCAGGTCTCGCTGCATCTCCCCCTTTCCCAATCGGCCACCATTTAGATAATAGTCTGCTTTCCGTTTTTGCCACCAAAATGGATAACCTCACATTTATCCACATTATACTGCAACTGCCAAACATTTGCCCACTCACCCAGCCTATCCAAGTCACCTTGCAGTCTCCTAGCATCCTCCTCACAGCTAACACTGCCCCCCAGCTTAGTGTCATCCGCAAACTTGGAGATATTGCCTTCAATTCCCTCATCCAGATCATTAATATATATTGTAAATAGCTGGGGTCCCAGTACTGAGCCTTGGGGTACCCCACTAGTCACTGCCTGCCATTGTGAAAAGGACCCGTTTACTCCTATTCTTTGCTTCCTGTTTGCCAGCCAGTTCTCTATCCACATCAATACTGAACCCCCAATGCCTTGTGCTTTAAGTTTGTATACTAATCTCTTATGTGGGACCTTGTCGAAAGCCTTCTGGAAGTCCAGATACACCACATCCACTGGTTCTCCCCTATCCACGCTACTAGTTACATCCTCAAAAAATTATATAAGATTCGTCAGACCCGAGCAAAGTAACGGAAGGCACCATGAACAGTGCAGCATACCAAGGAACTGTTCATGAATGTTCAGATATTCTACCTCAAAGCCATCACAGAGCTGAACTCAAGAGGGGAAGTGAGAGTGACTGGCCTTGACATCAAAGGCAGCAGTGGGCTAACACTTACCCCAAAAAGCTCTGGTAAATCTGAAGTTAATTGGCTTCAAGGGAGAAACACTCAAACAGAAATAAAAAAATACCGCAGATGCTGGAAATCTGAAATGAAAACAGGAAATGTTGGAAACCATATGTAGCTCAGACGGCATATGTGGAAAGAGAAACAGAGTTAATATTCCAGGTCTATTATTCCTCATCAGAGCTGAAAGAAAGATACTCCCCTCTGACTCTCAGAGCCTGAACGTTTAACCTGTATCTCAGGTTATGCAAGCGTGCGATGATGTTTGCACAATACTTCATTACATATGCAACCGCTTAACAAATGAAGCAGTCCGTGCTTGCATGCAGCACGACCTGGACAATATTCAGACATGAGTTGATAAATAGCAAGTAATTATCATGCCGCAAAAAAGCTGGACAATGACCTTCTTCAAATACATGAAAAGTCTAACCAGCTGTACTTCACTTTCAAAACATTACCATCACTGAGCTCTCCTAACATCAACGCCCTGGACTCACCTTCACCGGACAAGCTAATGGGACGGGATTATCCAAGCTAAATTCTCAATGTCCTTTAAACTATCCATTGGGAGGGATCCCATATTCAATCTGCGAGATATGGATTACCCAGCTTTAAGCCACACTATGGCTGGTTCTCAATAACATTTACCTTGAATCACATCCAAATTGCATTGATATAGCTCAGTAAACAGCAGGAACATACAATGTAACATCAAATGTGCCATTGCCATCATCACATTATTATTGATTGCCTCATTCTGGTTATTTCCACTGATTGCAGGTACAGTTTGATTGATTTCACAATTAGAAATCACAAAGCCATTTGTGAAGTATTTAAACAATCTCTTTACATTCTTGTTCCATTTTAGACTTCTGCTTCTCACATCAAAAAGATATTTTACAATCATTCGGATCAATTTGTGAATATCTTTCAGCTTACTGACAAGCTCGTTTCTAGAAAACTATTTATTTCAGAAGATCACAGGCATATCTTGAGAAAGTGATGGGGAGCCATTTTCTTAAGCTACTGTACTCTTCTGGGATGGGTTCAGTTGCCGTTGGGTGGACAATTTCAAGATGTAGATGCAGCAATGATGAAGCAACACAATATACATGCAAATAGACACAAAAAGCTGGAGTAAGCCAGCGGGTCAGATAGCATATCTGGAGAAAAGAAATAGGTGACGTTTCGGGTTGAGACCCTTCTTCAGACTCAGTGTCTATCTGTGACTCCAGCTTTTTGTGTCTAACTTCGGTTTAAACCAGCATCTGCATAATATACATGCGGTCAGAAAATTGTATGACTCAAGAGATGCTGGAATCTGGAGCCAAAAATAAACCACTGCAGGAACTTAGTGGGTCAAGCAGCATCTGTGGAGGCAAAGGGATGGCCTTGTGTGACTTGACGGGGAACTTGCGGAAGTGGTGTCTGCTGATGTCCATTTAATTGTTACCTCACTGGCAGGGAAGGTGAGGTTGGGGAAGCTTGGATTGGGAAGCTTTGGGTCATTGAAGTAACACATGTTTGCATTTAGAACACATTGAAGCCTGGGGCAGTGCTAGGGATGGTGAGCATTTCAAATCTGATCACCAGACTGCTTGGTCCTAAATGTTGTCAAGCATTGTTCGAGCTGCACTCATGCAGGCAAATGGAGAGTATCCCATCACATTCCTGTCCTGTGCCAGGAGGATGGTGGAAAGCCTTTGAAGTGTTCAAGATGAGTTGCCTGGCTCAGCATATCCACTCATAGTTACAGTATCACACCAACCACGGACAAAATCTATTAACTAAAATAGAACTCTGCACTGAGGGAATTAAGCAATGATTAGATGGATGGTCAAAAGTTTGCATCTGATTAGATATCACATTCTGTGTATGAAGCTAACGTGTGTGTGAACTCTGAGGTATTGTTTTACTTAAGGTGCCGCATCACCTTGCCCAACCAGTGTCTCATTTGCATAACATGAATTTCAATAATTAGCCTCAGTCGGCAGGGGTTACCATTGAAACTCCAGAGACCAATTATCACGGTAAAAGATGGTGAAATACAAAAACGGGAACATGATTATTTTAATCTGCTAATATGCTAATATCAGCCGTAATCATATTATGAAATTGCATCCTATGTTTATATGCTGGGGGAGGAGCAACAGCCTCAAAGTGTTGAAGGGCATTTAACCAGCTGTAATCCATTGTCCCTCTCAATTAATGTTTTTTTTTTCCCGAGCGCTTCTGCTTAGGATTGCAACTTCTCATACTGGAATCAAGTCTATGCCAAAATGCATTAATTGGCACCTCTAACACCAATTACTGTTATCTGAAGAACATTGGTAGAAACCAAGAATACATTAGAACTGACAGAAAGCCTAACAAGGAATTGGCCAACCTTGAATCTTCCAATGCTCAGTTAGTGATGGTAAATTTGAAGCACTTTTTGTGACTGGTGATCTGTTTCCCCAAACAGAAATTCATTATAGTTGGCTAATTAAAAGACATGTGAAAGCACGTCACATTAAATTAAATTAGACTAGTATTCCACCATCTCTACATCCCACACAACAGTCATGTTTGTTTACAGAGATCTTTGATGAGAACAGTTGCAATTAATCAGACATGAGAGGCGGGGAATATTGGTTCCAACAAGGAAACAGATGATAGTAAATCACTTGATGTTAGCATCCTATTCACTGTGCACATACACAGGTGGTGGAGAGAAAATAATGGGTTTGCATGCAGAATGTGCTTTGGTTTGGCTCAGGAGACAATGAGGCTGATGTTCATTTTGCTTCTCATGCCTGAAAACAGATGCACTCTAGTTACTCGCCAAGGCTATTCCAATACACCACCCGAGTTAGAAGGAAATCTCACTGACTTCATGCCACAAGTCCAATTAAACCAGGCTTCCCATGGGCTTTCATCAAACTCTGACAAGCCCTTCCTTTCTGAACATCTGTAATCGGAGCACCAGTGTTAAGATTCATTTCAAACCCTCTCAACCAGGGCAAGTCATCCATCTTCCCATGCACCAAGGACTGTAACCAATTGGGAGCTGCTCAACAGTAGATCTGCTGCCTCACAGCTCCAGTGACCCGAGTCGGATCCTGACCTCCAGAGCTGTCTGTGCTGAGTTTGGGTGTTTGCGTGGGTTTCCATCAGGTGATCCTGTTCCCTCCCACATCCCCAGTGTGTGAGCACTAGATCATGGGAGGAATTGATTGAAATGTTCAGAGAATGAAATAGAATTAATGTAATATTAGTGTAAATGGTTATTTGACAGTCAGTGGTGAATTAGTGGGTGGAGGGGGCTATTTCCATGCTGTATGATTCTGTGACTTCTGACAACACTTTAAGGAGTATAATCAGAGTGCAGATATAAGTGCCCTCCATAATGTTTGGGACAAAGACCCACAATTTATTTATTTGCCTCTGTACTCCACAATTTGAGATTTGTAATAGATAAAATCACGGTTAAAGTGCACATTGTCAGATTTTAATAAAGGCCGTTTTTATACATTTTGGATTCACCATGTAGAAATTACAGCAGTGTTTATACATAGCGCCCCCATTTCAGGGCACCATAATGATTGGGACACAGCAATGTCATGTACAGTGCCCTCCACAATGGTTGGGACAAAGAGCCATCATTTATTTGTTTGCCCCTGTATTCCACAATTTGAGATTTGTAATAGAAAAAAAATCACATGTGGTTAAAGTGTACGTTGTCAAATTTTATTTAAGGGTATTTTTATACATTTTGGTTTCATCATGTAGAAATCACAGCTGTGTTTATACATAGTCACCCCATTTCAGGGCACCATAAACTTTGGAACACATGTCTTCACAGGTGTTTGTAATTGCTCAGGTGTGCTTAAATGCCTCCTTAATGCAGGTATGAGAGAGCTCTCAGTACTTACTTAGTCTTTCCATCACCTTTGGAAATATTTGTTGCTGTTTATCAACATGAGGACCAAAGTTGTGCCAATGAAAGTCAAAGAAGCCATTATGAGTGAGAAACAAGAATAAAACTGTTAGAGACATCAGCCAAACCTTAGGCTTATCAAAATCAACTGTTTGGAACATCATTAAGAAGAAAGAGAGCACTGGCGAGCTTACTAATTGCAAAGCGACTGGCAGGCCAAGGAAGTCCTCCGCAGCTGACGACAGAATAATTCTCTCTATAATAAAGAAAAATCGCCAAACACCTGTCTGACAGATCAGAAACACTCTTCAGGAGTCAGGTGTGGATTTGTCAATGACCACTGTCCGCAGAAGACGTCATGAACAGGAATGCAGGGGCTATACTGCAAAATACAAACCACTGCTTAGCCGCAAAATTAGAATGGTCAGGTTACAGTTTGCCAAAAAGTACTTAAAAGAGCAACCACAGTCTCTAAAAAAGGTCTTGTGGACAGATGAGATGAAGATTAACTTTATATCAGAGTGATGGCAAGAGCAAAGCATGGAGGAGCGAAGGAACTGCCCAAGATCCAAAGCTTACCACCTCATCTGTGAAACACAATGGTGGGGGTGTTATGGCCTGGGCATGTATGGCTGCTGAAGGTACTGGCTCACTTATCCTCATTGATGATAAAACTGCTGAAGGTGGTAGCATAATGAATTGTGATGTGTTTAGACACATCCTATCTGCTCGTTCAATCTTCAATCACTCTACTCAACAATGTACCTCGGTGACTGCCAAACACCACCCCCCCCCCCGGACACTTATTATTTATTTATTCAAATCGTTTGCTATGTCGCTCTTCAAGGGAGATGCTAAATGCATTTTGTTGTCTCTGTACTGTACACTGACAATGACAATTAAAATTGAATCTGAATTGAATCTGAATCTGAATCTGAAACAAATACCTCAAAACTCATTGGTCGGCGGCAGTTCATTCTACACCAAGACAATGATCTCAAACATACTGCAAAAGCAACAAAGGAGTTTTTCAAAGCTAAAAAATGGCCAATTCTTGAGTGGCCAAGTCAATCACCTGATCTGAACCCAACTGAGTGATATGCTGAAGAGAAAACTGAAGGGGACTAGCCCCCAAATCAAGCATGAGATAAAGATTGCTGCAATACAGGCCTGGCAGAGCATCACCAGAGAAGATACACAGCAACTGGTGATGTCCATGAATCGCAGACTTCAAACCGTCATTGCATGCAAAGGATATGCAACAAAATACTAAACATGATTACTTTCATTTACTGTAGCTAATCTGAAAGCAGGATTGGCATTTATCTTTCATCTTAAAAACTGATTTTTTTTAAAAAAATCAACTCTGTGTTGTCCATGAGCACCATAAAAGTTTCCAAACTGCTGTAAGTTGCTGTTCAGTTTCAATGTCAAAATCAACCTAAGTAACATTACGGAGACACAAGCCTATCGATGCAGGGATCCTGATCAATAAATAGACTGCTGGAGGGATTCAGTGGGTCAGGCAGCATGGACAGATGACACTTCAGGTCAGGATTAGTCTGAAGAAGTGTCCTGATCTGACAAGTCGCATATTCATTTCCCTCCACAGATGCTGCCTGACTGCTGAGTTCCTCCAGCAGTTTGTTTGATTTATTTTTGCTCAAGATTTTACCTCATGCAGTTCCCTTAGTAACTAATTTGCTGCTGAATCGGAAGTTGCAAGCTCACAATTCCACTCCAGAGACTCGAAGTGTAAAGCTTTGTTCAGTTCTAAGGGTGATGGAGGCAACATCATTTGGTTGAACTGAACTTGCTCTTGGTTGGATGTACAAGGACCAATGGGAACAATTGTGAAAAGCAGGGTTTACCTCTGAACCTACTTGCTAATGTTTAACCTTTTTATTCAACATTAAGCCAGGATTACTTGGGTAATTTGATTGCTGCTTGTGGGGACTTGCATGTCAATTGGAAGCTGTTTTGTTCCTACATTACCACGACAACTGCATTTCAAAGGTACTACCATGTCTGTAACACTTTGGGACACCTTGGAAGGGACATGAAAGGTTCCAGTGAAACATGTTTATTTAAAGGTCACTGCTCTTTTTGATAGCTATTGATGAATGGACAAATGGGAAGGCAACATTTCAAAGTTGTCAGTTGACATCAAGCTTTGAACTGTCATAACCAATGAGAAAAATAGTAAGAGATCACAGTAGAACTGGAGATATGACGGACATGTGACACAAAATCTAATATGGGAAGCGTGAAGAGATGTACTTTGTCCAGAACTGTAATGAGTAGTTTAAACTAAACATTGGAAGGAAAGCAAGGATGGTGAGGGCTGGGGATGTCTGTCCATTAATGTTTGCCGAAGATACACACCAAATGCTGGACAGGAATAGGTGATGTTTCAGGTCGAGACCCTTCTTCAGTCTGAAGAAGGGTCTCGACCCGAAACATCATCCATGCCTTCTCTCCAGAGATGCTGCCTGTCCCGCTGAGTTACTCCAGCATTTTGTGTCTATCTTTGGTTTAAACCAGCATCTGCAGTTACTTCCTACACATGAATGTTTGCCGATGGCAGAACAAGGTTTGGAATGATTAATCCAGAAGGGGTGAAACGATGCAACACAGAGCTGTCCATCCCGCTTGGAGAGTTTTCAATGTACTTTCTGTAAATTAGATTATCACTTTTCTCAGCTTGAGTTTGAGTTTAGTTTATTGCCACAGAAATTCTGCGGCAGCAGGCGAGACTCCAGGATGGTGTGTTGCATCCAGGGTCCAGGCCGTCTCGGAGTGGCTGCACAGAATATTCAAGAGTGAAGGGGAGCTGCCGGAGGTTGTTGTGCTTATTGGCACAAATGATATGGGTCAGATGAGGAAGAAGGTTCTGCAACAAGAATTTATGGAATTGGGTAGAAGACTGAAAAGCAGGGCCTGCAGAGTAGTGATCTCAGGATTGCTTCCAGTACCTCGTGCTAGTGAAGGTAAGAATAGGAAGATAGGGGAAATGAATGTGTGGCTGAGGATTGGTGCAGGGTTCAGGGATTCAGATTTCTGGATAATTGGGATATCTTCCACAGCAGGGGTGACCTGTATAAATGGGACGGGTTGCACCTAAACTGGAGGGGGACCAACATCATAGCTGGAAGGTTTGCTAATGCTACACGGGGGAGGGGGGGTTTAAACTAGATTAGGAGGCGGATGGGATCTCGTGCAGGACAGAGGCACGTGAGATGCTAGAAGTTGGTATGGAGGGTGGTGTGGGAAAGGTTAGTGGACAGAATAGGCAGGTGTAAGGCAGAGAACGAGGAAGGAGGGTTGGTTTAAACTGCATGTATTTTAATGCAAGGAGCCTGATGGTTAAGGCAGATGAGCTTAGGGCATGGGTAGGTACGAGCGTCTGGGACATTGTAGCCATGACTGAAACCTTGTTAAGGGAGGGGCAGGACTGACAGCTCAATGTTATGGGGTACAGGAGCTTCAGGAGAGACAGGCATGAGGGGAAAAAGAGGAGAGGGGGGGGTTTGCATTGTTGGTGAAGAAGGATCTCACAACTTTGTTCAGAGGTGACATTATGGATAGTTCATCTAGTGAGGCTATATGGGTGGAGCTGAAGGACAAGAAAGAGATGATCACCTCGTTGGGGGTGTACTACAGACCCCCGAATAGTCAACGGGATTTAGAAGAACAAATGTGCCGGCAGATTGCAGACAGCTACAGGTCAAATAAGGTTGTTGTAGTAGGGGATTTTAAATTTCCCATTATAGACTGGGAAATCATAGTGTGAAGGGTTTAGATGGGGTGCAATTCCTCAAAAGTTTTCAGGAGAGTTTTCTTAAGCAATATGTGGAGGCCCCCACACGTGAGAGGGCAACGTTGGATCTAGTATTAAGAAATTAGGAAGGGCAAGTTAATGAAGTGTGTGTGGAGGAGCCTTTTGGGACCAGTGACCACAGTTTAATTAGGTTTATGGATAGGGACGGTGAGGGTCCACATGTTAAACTGGGGTAAGACCAACTTTGAGGGTATGAGAGAAAGTCTCGCTAAAGTTGACTGGAGAAGGTTATTAGAGGGGAAAGGAACATCGGCCAAGTGGGATGTTTTTAAAAGTGTACTAAAGAAAGCTCAGGTTGTGTACCTCCCCGTTAGAGTGAAGGACAAAGCAAGCAAACGTAAGGAAGCTTTGCTAACAAGGGAGATTGAAATGTTATTCAAAATCAAGAAGGATGCATGGGACAGGTATAGGCAGCTGGGATCAAGTGCATCCATGGTGGATGAAGTAAAGATCTATGAGGATGTTGCCAGAACGAGAGGGTGTGAGCTATAGGAAGAGGTTGTGTAGGCTGGCTCTCTATTCCATGGAGCGCAGGAGGATGAGGGGAGATCTTATAGAGATATACAAAATCATGAGAGGAATAGATTGGGGAGATGCACAGAGTCTTTTGCCCAGAGTAGGGGAATCGAGGACCAGAGGACGTAGGTTCAAGGTGAAAGGGGAAAGATTTAACATGAATCCAAGGGGTAGCATTTTCACACAGAAGGTGGTGGGCATATGGAACAAGCTGCCAGAAGAGGTCATTGAGGCTAGCTTTATCCCATCATTTATAACACCATATAACAATTACAGCACGGAAACAGGCCATCTCGGCCCTACAAGTCCATGCCGAACAAATTTTTTTCCCTTTAGTCCCACCTGCCTGCACTCATACCATAACCCTCCACTCCCTTCTCATCCATATGCCTATCCAATTTATTTTTAAATGATACCAATGAACCTGCCTCCACCACTTCCACTCGGAGCTCATTCCATACCACTACCACTCTCTGCGTAAAGAAGTTCCCCCTCATATTACCCCTAAACATCTGTCCCTTAATTCTGAAGTCATGTCCTCTTGTTTGAATCTTCCCTATTCTCAAAGGGAAAAGCTTGTCCACATCAACTCTGTCTATCCCTCTCATCATTTTAAAGACCTCTATCAGGTCCCCCCTTAACCTTCTGCGCTCCAGAGAATAAAGACCTAACAGTGTATTTTAAAAAAACAGTTAGACAGGTACATGGATAGAACATGTTTGGAGGGATTTGGACCAAGCGCAGGCAAGTGGGACTTGTATAGCTGGGACATTGTTGACTGGTGTGGGCGAGTTGGGCTGAAGGGCCTGTTTCCACACAGTATCACTCTATGACTCTCTATCGAGGTACAGTGAAAAGCTTTTGTTGGGTGCAAGCCAGTCAGCGGAAAGCCAATCCATGATTACAATCGAGCCATCCACTGTGTACAGATACATGATCAAGGGAATAATGTGATGCAAGATAAAGCTAGTAAAGTCCAATCATAGATAGTCCAAGGGTCTCCAAAACGGGTAGATAGCAGTTCATGACTGTTCTCTAGTTGATGGTAGGATAGTTCAGTTGCCTGATAACAGTTGGGAAGAAACTGTTCCTGAATCTCAAGGTGTGTATTTACACATTTCCATACCTTTTGCTTGTTGAGAGAGGGGAGAAGAGCGAGTGACCAGAGGTGATTCATCCTTGATTATGCTGGTGGCATTGCTGAGGCAGCGCCAGGTATAAATGGAGTAAATGGAAGGGCGAGGCATAATTTATTTTATGCATAGATATGGTGGGTCAAAGGGCTGTGTTCTGGTACAGATTCAGTATATTAATTGTAGAGACGATGTAGTGCCTCCTAAGTAGCCTTGTTGGGTAATACACCTAATTTGTAACTGGTTGACCTTGTGACCTTGTCATGTGACCTTTGGTGGCATCATAGTGCAGAACAGTGGAGGCAGCAGTACATTTTTTGGTCCTTATATATTTTGTGAACATCTGCAATCATCTTATGCTTTTTGACAGCATCATTGGTATGAGTTGCGATGTTTAATGTTTGGGATTGGCTATTTTAAGTAGAATGTTTATTTACAGTATGTAGTAGGGTTGCAATAAGCGTATTTCTTATTTCTACATCTTTTTGTACTTGTAGTTTCACACTTTCCCGATTCAATAAACCTGTGGAAGGAAATTTGCGTCTTCACAGTCTTGATAAAGGAAGGTGTTTAAACTGACTGTCAAGATATACACGGTCGTATTTTGAGGACAGCACAGTGAAACGATGGCTCTCTACTGGATAGGATAACGCAGTCATGGCCAACAGTGGACACTACTACAACGCCGTGACACGTAGATTGTGCACGACTGCCACAGCAGTGTCTAACCAGGCATTCCACACCTAACTAAACCATGGCTGAGGGAGTTTACAACCAGGTCCAAAGCTTCATGTTCGACATTTGGAAGTGCTTCATCAAATGGTTCTGCCGCAGCTAAGGCGAGGGCAAAAGCAGATGCAGCGAAGGCCTGCCTCTCCTTTGCCGAAAAAGCAATACGATTGAGAAAACAAAACTAGAAACATCTTTACAATTATTGAATTGTATTTTGAGGACAGCACAGGCTGTTAACTGTCTGACTCTTCAGCTGAGGTAAAAGGGAGGTACATTGGATGTGTAGCAAATGTTAGCAGATTGGAAATGAAGATGAAAAATGGGACAATAGAAAGGGGTCCTTCAGTGCACAGCAGCTCGATTTGATTAGTTTATTGCCATATACACACAAGGTGTAATGAAATTCTTTGTTCACATGAAGCACATAAAATAAACAGTGGACATAAAATAATGATAAATGCAACAATTAATACAGTGAGTAAAAAGCAGCAGAATGGTGCAAAGATTACAGTGAAATATCTGTGTCGTGCAAAAGAGTAGAATCACTGAATAAGATAAAGGGGTACCAGTGCTGAGGGTCAGAGTAAAAAAGCATTATGACCAATTCTAACCAAATGATGTCTGCTGGTCAAGTTGTCCAGAAACCATGTAGTATTTGTACAAATGTGTCTGTTAAACTGAGATCATAATTTTATTTTTTTTAAAACAGGTACACCCTTTTGGGACCTGTAGGGGCAGATACTACTTCTAGTCCAAGCGGCGGACAGGTCGGTGGCTCCAATGAGACTCGACTGGTGAGACCGACGTCGGGCAGAGCTATAGTGGTGGGTGACTCCATTGTCATGGGTGTGGACTGGAGATTATGTAGCGGCAGGCGAGACTCGAGTATGGCCTGTTGCCCCCCCCCCAAAGCCAGGATTCAAGATATCACGACCCGACTTCAGAACATCCTCGAGAGGGAAGGTGAAGAGCAGGAAGCAGTTGTGCACGTGGGCACAAACGACGTCGGGAAGAAGAGGAAGGAGGTTCTGCAACGCGAGTTTAGAGAGTTAAGGAAGAAGACTGAAAAGCAGGACTTCTAGGGTGGTTATCTCTGGATTGGTCCCAGTACCTCGTGCTAGCGAGGGCAGGAACAGGGAGATAGAGGATCTTAATGTGTGGCTGGGGGGCTGGTGCAGGGAGCAGGGATTTAGATTTATAGACCACAGGGATCTCTTCTGGGGTAGGGGTGACCTGTACACAAGGGACGGGTAACACCTTAACTGGAGAGGGACCAACGTTCGGGCAGAGTAGTAGACAAAGTGTTCAAGAAGGAACTGCAGATGCTGGAAGATCGAAGGTACACAAAATTGCCGGAGAAACTCAGCGGGTGTAGCAGCATCTATGGAGCGAAGGAAATAGGCGACGTTTCGGGCCGAAACCCTTCTTCAGACAGATGGGGGGTTGGGGGGGGGGAGAAGGAAGGAAAAAGGGAGGAGGAGGAGCCCGAGGGCAGGGGAATGGGAGGAGACAGCTCGAGGGTTATGGAAGGGGAGGGGACAGAAAGGGCTAGCAAAGCAAAATAGCAAAATCGGGCAGGCGGGTTTTCTAGTGCTACACGTGTGGGTTTAAACTAAGTAGTGGTGGGGAGGGTTACAGGAAAAGTTACAAAAGACTCTCGAAGGAAAGCTCGAGAAAGGATAAGAGAGTAAGGTCAGGGCCACTAGTGTGAGAGGGGAGATGAATACCGAAGTTAAAGTGCTGTATATGAATGCGCAAAGTATAAGAAATAAAGTGGACGAGCTTGAGGCTCAGTTAGAAATTGGAAAGTATAATGTTGTGGGAATTACAGAGTCATGGCTGCAAGAGGACCAGGGCTGGGAACTGAATATCCAAGGGTATGCATCCTACCGAAAAGACAGACAGGTGGGCAGAGGGGGTGGGGTAGCTTTGTTGGTGAGGAGTGAAATTTAGTCCCTTGCGAGGGGTGACATAGAATCAGGAGATGTAGATGTCAGTATGGATAGTGCAAAAGTATAAGAAGTAGTGGGGAGGGTTACAGGCAAAGTTACAAAAGACTCTCGAAGGAAAGGTTATTGGGCAGAGTGGGGGTGGGGTCAGGGTCAGCCACTAGTGTGAGGCAAGAGGAAAGGTCAGGGCCATAGTGTGAATAGCATACCGAAGTTAAAGTGCTGTATATGAATGCGCAAAGTATAAGAAATAAAGTGGACGAGCTTGAGGCTCAGTTTGAAACTGGCAAGTATAATGTTGTGGGAATTACAGAGTCATGGCTGCAAGAGGACCAGGGCTGGGAACTGAATATTCAAGGGTATGCATCCTACCGAAAAGACAGACAGGTGGGCAGAGGGGGTGGGGTAGCTTTGTTGGTGAGGAGTGAAATTTAGTCCCTTGCGAGGGGTGACATAGAATCAGGAGATGTAGATGTCAGTATGGATAGAACTGAGGAATTGTAAGGGTAAAAATACCCTAATGGGAGTTATCTACAGGCCCCCAAACAGTTGCCTGGATATCGGGTGCAAGTTGAATCAAGAGTTAAAATTGACATTTCACAAAGGTAATGCTACGGTTGTTATAGGAGATTTCAACATGCAGGTAGACTGGGAAGATCAGGTTGGTACTGGACCCCAAGAAAGGGATTTTGTGGAGTGCCTCCATGATGGATTCTTAGAGCAGCTTGTACTGGAGCCTACCAGGGAGAAGGTCATTCTGGATTTAGTGCTGTGTAATGAACCGGATTGGTAAGGGAACTCGAGGTAAAGGAGCCATTAGGAGGTAGTGACCATAATATGATACGTTTTAATTTAAAATTTGAGAGGGAGAAGGGAAAATCAATCAAAAAAAGTTGACTGGAAAGATACCCCAGCAGGGATGACAGTGGAACAATAATGGCAGGTATTTCTGGGAATAATACAGAAGGTGCAGGATCAGTTCATTCCAAAGAGGAAGAAAGATTCATAGGGGAGTAAAGGGCGACCGTGTCTGACAAGGGAAGTCAGGGACAGTATAAAAATAAAATAAAAGAAGTATAACATAGCAAAGATGAGCGGGAAGCCAGATGATTGGGAAACTTTTAAAGTGCAACAGAAGATAACTAAAAATGCAATACAGGGAGAAAAGATGAGTTATGAAGGTAAGCTAGCCAAGAATATAAAGGATGATAGCAAAAATTCTTTAGGTATATAAAGAGGAAAACATTAGTTAAGATGAAAGTTGGACCCTTGAAGACTGAAACAGGTGAATGTATTATGAGGAACAAGGAAATTGCAGACCAGTTGAACAGGTACTTTGGATCCTTCTTCACTGAGGAAGACACAAACAAACTCCCTGATGTACTAGTGGCCAGAGGATCTAGGGTGACGGAGGAATGAAAGGAAATTCACATTAGGCAGGAAATGTTGTTGAGTAGAATGATGGGACTGAAGGCTGATAAACCCCCAGGGCCCGATGGTCTGCATTCCAGGGTAGTTAAGGAAGTGGCTCTAGAAATCGTGGACACATCGGTGATCATTTTCCAATATTCTATAGATTCAGGATCAGTTCCTGTTGTTTGGAAGGTAGCTAATCTTATCCCACTTTTTAAGAAAGGCGGGAGAGAGAAAACAGGGAATAATAGACCAGTTAGCCTGACATCGGTGGTGGGGAAGATGCTGGAGTCAATTATAAAAGATGAAATAGCGGCACATTTGGATAGCAGTAACAGGATCGGTCAGAGTCAGCATGGATTTACGAAGAGGAAATAATTAATCTTCTGGAATAGTTTGAGGATATAACTAGGAAAATGGACAAAGGAGAGCCAGTTGATGTGGTGTACCTGGACTTTCAGGAAGCATTTGATAAGGTCCCACATAGGAGATTATTGGGCAAAATTAGAGCACATGGTATTGGGGTTACGGTACTGACATGGATACAAAATTGGTTGGCAGTCAGGAAACAAAGAGTAGGGATAAATGGTCCCTTTCAGAATGGCAGGCAGTGACCAGTGGGGTAGCGCGCAAGGCTCGATGCTGGGACCGCAGCTATTTACAATATATATTAATAATTTAGAGGAAGGGATTAAAAGTAACATTAGCAAATGTGCAGATGACACAAAGCATGGCAGTGTGAACTATGAGGAGGATGTCATGAGGATGAAGGGTGACTTGGGCAGGTTGGGTGAGTGGGCAGATGCATGGCAGAAGCAGTGGAGGTTATCCACTTGGGTGGCAAAAACAGATAGGCAGATTATTATCTGAATGGTGTCAAGTTGGAAAAAGCGGAAGCACAAAGAGATCTGGGGATCCTTCTTCATCAGTCACTGAAAGTAAGCATGCAGGTACAGCAGGCAGTGAAGAAAGCGAATGACATGTTGGCCTTCATAACAAGAGGAGGAGTATAGGAGCAAAGAGGTCCTTCTGCAGTTGTACAGGGCCATAGTGAGACCACACCCAGAGTATTGTGTGCAGTTTTGGTCTCCAAATTTGAGGAAGGACATACTTGCTATTGAGGGAGTGCAGCATAATTTCACAAGGTTAATTGCTGGGATGACAAGACTGTAATATGTTGATAGAATGGAGCCACTGAGCGTGTATACACTGGAATTTAGAAGGAGAGGGGATCTTATTGAAACATACAAGGCACGTTAGAGGCAGGAAATATGTTCCCGAAGTTGGGGGAGTCCAGAATCAGGGGCCACAGTTTAAGAATAAGGGGTAAGCCACTTAGAATGGAGATGAGGAAAAACTATTTCACACAGAGGGTTGTGAATCTGTGGAATTCTCTGCCTCAGAAGGCCCAACTCTGCCCAATTCTCTGGATGCTTTCAAGAGAGAGTGAGATAGTCACAGAATGTGAGAGAGCTCTAGAGAGTTAGAGCTCGCCTTTTAACTGGAACTCGAAAGAGGGAGCACATAACGCCAATTCTGGCCTCCCTCCACTGGCTCCCGGTGCACTTTCGAGTTAATTTTAAAATTATTTTATTTGTTTTTAAATCTCTAAATGGGCTCGCCCCTCTGAACTGCTCCACCCATACACTCCTGCCCGGTGCCTCAGGTCAGCTGATCAGCTGCTCCTGGAGGTACCGAGGTCTAAGCGGAAGCTCAGAGGGGATAGAGCCTTCTCTGTTGCTGCTCCGGCACTCTGGAACACCCTGCCGTTGCACATCAGACAGGCCCCCTCACTGTCCATCTTCAAAACCAGTATTAAAAAACATTTATATTCCTTGGCCTTTGACACTGCTTGAGACTTTGCTCCTGTTTTTAGTGCTTTTAATGTTTTTAATTTTTATTGTTTTTACTCTTTCGTTTAATGTTTGTATTGTTATGTAATAATTTCTTGTCCATGATCAGTCATGTTCAGCACTTTGTTGCAACTGTGTTGTTTTAAAGTGCTCTATAAATAAAGTTATTATTATTATTATTATTATTATTATAATAATAATTATTATTATAGATAGCAGAGTCAGGGGATATAGCGAGAAAGCAGGAACGGGGTACTGATTGTGGATGATCAGCCATGATCATGATGAATGGTGGTGCTGGCTCGAAGGACTGAATGGCCTACGCCTGCACCCATTGTCTATTGTCTATTATTATACTTGTGTTTGAATTAGAATTAGTAGAAATGCACTTATCTTTATGTTACTTCCTTCCTTAAAATAGTATAGATTTGCAATTGAAAAAGTTTCAGATTCTTTTACACCCACATGCAATATAAGCAACATTGGCAAGGCCAGCATTGTTATTGTCCATCCCTAATTGAAGATATATGGTCAGCCACTTTCTTGAACTGCTACAGTCCTCCTGGTGAAGATGCAGCTACAGCACTATTGAGAGCATGTGGACCCGACAAATACAAAGGACAATCAATCTATTTCCATGTCAGGATAGTGTGCAATTTGGAGGGGAACCTGCAGATGGTGGCGTTCCAATGTGCTCATTGCCTTTCTCCTGCTTGGTGGTAGAGGTGATGAGTGCTGTCAGAGTAGCAGGGCGAGTAACTGCAGTTCATTTTGTAGATGCAAACATGCAGTCACTGTGTGCCAGAGGGATTACAATCTCTTCATGAATGTGGAGGAGTTATCACAAATGTTTCTTCACACTATTGATATGCATTCAGACACATTCTATAATGGTGTAGTAATGTTGCTCACTCTCACTAGAGCCACTGTACTGGCTGCAGCACTCTTGAGCGATGTGGGGCTCATCTTCACCGTGGATGTAACCAGCTGTTTGGGGAAGTCTGGGAGAATGGGTCAGTGGCTTGTCTGATCTCTCTGCACAATTGATCTTTCTCTCTTTGCTCCAATGCTTATCCTTTCCTTCCTTTGCTTTCCTCCTTTTCCCACTGTAATGCTCATCCTCTCTACATAGCTCCCCCTTCTACTTGTTCTTGCTCATCTCCCAAAATCCATACCACTGATCCCTTTCCACATTCACCACGTTCTGTTTCTCTGACCTACTGTCCAACCTTTAACCCTTTGTCCTCTCCTCCTCTTTGGTCAAATGCCTCCCATGCCTCTCTTCTTTTTCTCCTCTACCTCTTTTAATGCCATTTTCCTGCTCCCACCGTCCACCCCCTTACTGTGTTCCTCTAGTTATAAACAGCTGGAAGCATGAGGGGAATGTACATCAACATCAGCTGAAACATCTGCTGGTACACCCAGCTGCAATGAGCCAAATTCCCTATAGTATCCAGATCCCCTGTAATTCTTATACATTACATGAGACTCCAGGTCAATTTCCAAGAATCCCAAAAGACATATTACAACAAACACCAGAAAATCAACAATCACGATGCTGATACTTGCATTGCACATCTGATTAATGCTGATATCTGTTTGAATAAGCCAATCTCAGCAGATGACACAAACCAAAATGCAAATCATTAATTAATAAAAACAGCAAGGTATGGTGTAAAAAACCAGTTGACACATTGCGTGGTGGTTAACTGTTCATCAATATGATCTACTTCACAGTCCATGAAACATTAATGGATGAGAAATGGTATGACCAGTAAACAATGATGCCAAATGCTGATCTGGCCCAAACGAGAGCCAAAGCAAAGTGATGAACTGCTGGCGAGATGGACAGGTTGGAAGATAAATGTAGATCTTTGATCATCTTCAGGAAATATTGGGAGCAAAGAGAAAAAGGCTGTTTGTATTAAATCGAGGAAGATACAAACGCTCTCTATTTCAGTATTTTAGCCGACCAGATAAAAGTCCTTCCCTCCCTGCATCAGCCTCTCAAAGAACATAAGACATGAGAGAATAGAAGGGATTAGGCCATTCAGCCCTTCACATCTGTCCTGCCATTCAATATGACCGTGGTCTGTCTACCCCATTTCCTCTTCTGTGCCAATTCCACGATGTACTCAATTCCATGATCTTTTAAAACTTTCTCCACCATTAAATTCCTTTAATGATCTAGCCTCTGTCACTCTCTACAAATTCACCACCCTCTTTGGGTAAACCTGCTGCTAAATGCTGCTCAAGGCACACTGTATAAATCAAGCACACAGTATAAATCCTTCCACCTGTCTGGTGATGGAATAGACTGCCAAGGGAACAAAGATGCCGATTCCTCCTTCAGGATAAATGTTCCTCCCCTGTGGGTCAGACAGTAATGATACACTCTGGACAAGAAAGGCTATCAAACCAGGAAAACAAAATCCAGTAAAGATCTGTGGCTTTAATAGGTTTCCATTTTGAAATACCCATTCATTAATGTACTCTGATTGTTGCTTGCCAAATAGGCTAGAGCACAGTGTCGAGAATGGAGCAACAAAGATACTGGAAAGCTACTCGGCGTCATTCATTTTTCAATATGAAGACAATACATGATAGTTGTTTCTGGGTGGTTATCTGGAGAGGGGAAACCACCTACCTCTTACACCTGTTGCACACTCTTTGTTGGAATGAACTGGAGATCAAACAGGCAGGTCTTACAGTGGGGGTGAGAGGGCAGGTGTGACAACATCACTCCATTCTAGCAGTGCGCTGGATGAAGCTGTTAATCCTGGCCAAATTGGAGAGGCTAGGACTTCAAAATGGGGTCAAAGCTTCAGGGCTGCTGGGAGATTTGGTCAATTTGGAATCGCTCTCTGCAGAGCTGGGACACGCTGCAGAGTGGTGCCAGTTTGTCTAGAGCCTAGATACAATTTGCAAGGAAAGAATAAGAACATCTGCAGACCCTATCAATTAGGTGCGAAATTCATAGAATGGATTGGATGGCTGCAAACCCAACATACACCTTGTAAATAATTGTAAATAATGTTGCAGTGTTCAACTTTGCCGAGTGTTGATTGGATAAGGTATTGAGCCTTGTCTGGGTTTCTTGCACATTAGAGTAAATGTTTCTAAGTTGGCTTCCTTGAGAAGTCCGGTTTGAATACAATGTATTGAGCTGCTGTATTATTGGGTTAGGGAAATGCCTGTTATGTATGGGGTTAATCGATATCTGTAATTGGATTATTAAGAGACAACCCCCATGTGATTCAGCCCCTTGAGGTCCCGGCACCTATAAAAGTATGATACTACGAGGTCCAGTGTCAATCTTCTGGGAGAGCGCTTGGGACTGTGTGACCTTCTGGAGTGTCTCTGTTTGAGCGAGGCCTAGAGGGCTTGATCAGGCAAATACGATCGAACCTGCGATGGGATAGGTACAGTAGTTGAACTGTAATTGCGCTTTTGTTAAAATAAAGATTAGTTGTTCAAGTGCTTGATTCAGTGCTTTTACTGAAACTAGACTGGGGGGAAGCTTAGATACGAGCAATTTACATAGCTGGAGATAGTCCCTTCAACTGCACTTATTCTGGCCTAACATTATCTTTCCCGCGGGGAAACTAAAACCAGAGCCATGGTGAACAAAGTCCAGTAAAGTCTATCCCTCTCCGGGACCCCCATTCCCTGTCCTAAAAAACCAAGCCTCACCAGCAGGAAACATCACCACTCACCCAGCCCCATCTTCATTCCTTCAGAACTAAATTTTCCTTTCCTGATCGATCAAATGCTTCCTCAAACCAAGCAGTATCACTCCTATCCTAGTCTTCTGGCTGAAGGTAATTTCCTGGCCTGGTAGCAGTAACTCGCAATAACTACATGACAGGACCCAGCTGTATCTGTGCTCTGTCTTTAAAGTTTTCAAGGGGAAAGCTGTGAGCTCATGAGTACAGAACTGCTAACTGTCCAATTGTGAATGTCTCGGGAGGATTGGTTAGACAGTCTACATTTTCAAATGCCTTTAAATATGTGCTGATTGTGGCTGTGGGCTAACAGGGACCCTCCCACCAGTAAATGCATCAGTTATATTGAGAATGTGCCTGTGAGCCGGCGGGGAGAGAATCCCAGCAGATTTATAATTGACCTCTCCACACTCTTCCTCCACCATGCGATGTCACCTCTATCCGAGTGTCTCGGTCTCTGAGTGTGGGCTGCAATTCAAAGGCAATACAGGCTGCAAAATGGCTAAATTACATTGTGAGCGACTCTGTGAAGCTAGGCACTGTGTGCCAGTGAAGCTCAGTTAGTGGGTGTGAAGGTGGGTTCAAGCAACACAGAGTGCATTCTGTACCTCTCCAAGGGGGGGGGGGGGGCTTTTTTTCAGTTTCAAGGCATTCCTTGAATCAGAATCATGCAGTAATGTTTTACTGCCTAGGTAGATGCACTGGGCCCCAGTTACAGCAGATGAGGGATCACTGATATGGGCAGTACTCGTCTCCTGATTCTGCTGCTGAGCTGAATTTATTTTACGGCACATTAAAAAATCTCAGAAAAGATGCCTTGAAGCATGCACCACCAAATGCAAAATCACTTCTTCCCTCCCATTATCGGACACTTAAATAGACCTCTCATAAGCCAAGGATATATTCCTGATCTTCCAATCTACATCATTGTGGCTCTTGAACTTTTTTTGCTGCAGTTTCTCTGTAGCTGTGATGCTATATTCTGCACTCTTTTCCTTGTTTTCTTTTATATACTCTGATATACTCAGGTATGGTATGATCTGGCTGGATAGCATGCAAAACAAATTTTTCACGGCATGTTGGTAAATGTGACAATAATAAACCAATATGGAAACAAATTGGTGGTTACCAACACAGTGCCCAGTAAGTGGACTCTACCGAAGTGCTCGCTTTCACATGTGCCACGGTCAACACCAATGTTTACTGCCCAGTTTTATTCTCCCATTGTTCTGTTTATCATTATTATCATCATGATTCCCCCACGGCCAAATAGGATGTAGATAAGACCAAAGGAGGCCAGATTTGGTGGGGTGTCGGGAAAGCACCCTAAGTGCTGATGGTACATTCTCCAGCTAGCCCAGGCTACTCTGGGCCATTCTCCAGTGTGACAATGCCACTCTCATGGATACATAGAAAATAGGTGCAGGAGTAGGCCATTCGGCCCTACAAGCCTGCACTGCAATTCAATATGATCATGGCTGATCATCCAACTCAGTATCCTGTACCTGCTTTCCCTCCATACCCCCTGATCCCTTTAGCCACAAGGGCCACATCTAACTCCCTCTTAAATATAGCCAATGAACTGGCCTCAACTATATACTGTGGCAGAGAATTCCAGAGATTCACCACTCTCTGTGTAAAAAATGTTTTTCTCATCTCAGTCCTAAAATATTTCTCCTTTATCCTTAAACTGTGACCCCTCTCAACCCCAATGCATCTTAAACCTGAAGAATAGAGCAGTGGTGCATGGGAAAAAGTTGCACAGCAACCTGACTCGGAAATATATCACCATTCATTCATCATCACTTACTCTCTATCCAAAGCTCCCAACCTTTTATGAAGGTAGTTTAGTTTAGTTTAGAGATACAGGATGGATCAGGCCCCTCTGCCCACCGGGTCCATGCAGACCTGCGATCCCCGCACACTTACATTATCCTACACCCACTAGCGACAATTTATAATTATACCAAGCCAATTAGCTTACAAACCTGGACGTATTTGGAGTGTGGGATGAAACTGGAGATCCTAGAGAAAACCCACGCAGGTCACAGGGAAAAAATACAAACTTCATACAGACAGCACCCAAAGTCAGGATTGAACCAGGGTCTCTGGCGCTGTAAGGCAGCAACTCTACCGCCGTGCCACCATACTTTGGTTCACTACCACCGACTGAAGGGAAAGCATGAACAATAACTACTGGCCTAGGCAATGATTCCCACAAAACACACTGTGTACCAATATAGCTGGCGAAATGCACATTACAGTTATGTTAGATATATTTAGAATTTAAACAGCATTCAGCTCATAGGGATTAACTTTCAGAACAGGGTCCTTGACTCAGTGCCAATTTGCTCAATCACAATAATGCAAGCATTTCAAATCCTTCAGACAAATGGGTGAAAACCTTTATAAATCAATAATGGAGCAAATAAGTTTATTAAAGGTAGATAAAAATGCTGGAGAAACTCAGCAGGCGAGGCAGCATCTATGGATTGAAGGAAAGGAACTGCAGATGCTGGAAAAATCAAAGGTAGATAAAAATGCTGGAGAAACTCAGCGGGTGAGGCAGCATCTATCCTTTGCTCCATAGATGTTGCCTCACCCGCTGAGCTTCTCCAGCATTTTTATCTACCTTCGATTTTTCCAGCCACTGCAGTTCCTTCTTAAACAAAAAAGTTTATTAGATCATCAACTTATTTTCTAGAGATACAAAGAACTGCTGATGCTGGTTTACAAAAGAAAATATAGGATGCTGGACTAGCTCTGTGTGGGGCAACATGTGGGGCTTACGGGCTTGAGTTGTGCAGAGAGGTTGGATGGGCTAGGATTTTTTTCTTTGCAGCGTCAGAGACTGAGTGGTGATCTTGTAGAGGAGTACAGCATCAGGGGGGGCATGAATGGAGTAAATGCTCACTGTCATTATCACTGGACAGAGGACACTGGAAATGGAGAGCACAGGCTTTGGGTGAAAGGGGAGAGCTTTGAGAGGAACATCAGGAGCAAAAAGAAGGATAACATCGAACTAGTGCGAATGAGTGATCGATGCTCGGTGAGAGAAGGGCCAGTTTCGATGCTGTATCCAACCTAAATTAAACAAATCCATTCATCGACGCTACCGAGGCACTTTACTGCACAATCTCCCATAATCATTCATTCTCATACATGCAAAAGCTAATTTACAATCACCTGATTGTGCATACAACATTCAATGCATTGTACATACAATATGCAATTCCCGCATAGTGAGTTTAATATCACTTACTGTGAAAATCAAACCAACAATCTTTCCACAAAACCAACATCATGAATAAAAATACAACTGGAAATATAACCCTGATAGCATACTCAGCATTGTTTATTTAGAGCAATACAATACTGTGCATTATTTCCTTGGATTAGCGCATACTATAATTACAGTTTTCTTTTCATTGGGACTCTTTTCCAATTAATTTTCATCCCCACTGTTTTTTTCCAAGAAGGTTCCTTCCCTCAACCACGATACGGATCCATTCTCTCAACCGAGAAACCCAGTCAGCCGGGTTGATGATGCCATCGAGTCAATTAACACTCCTTTCTCCAGGAAGTGCCACAGTTGGCAGAAGTAAATCCCGGAACTCCCCACCTGACAACACTGTGAAAGTATCCCTGCTTCCTGATTCCACGTGATGGAGTTGCACCAGTTGATCTACTTCATTTGCACTTCTGAAGACTCTTTCTTCTCTGCATTCCTAATAGGAGCACTTCATTTCTACATTATGTGTGCCGCAATGAGGCCAAAACGCGCACCTTGGACTAATTTCGATAGTCCTTTCTCAGAGTTGGCACAGCCTTGCTTGAAACCAGCACTACCCATGAGACAGGCCATACCATAGTGAGATGTAAGGATGGCAGTTTGCTCAGGTAACTACCCACTGTGAATTGAACCTAGTTTGTAAAATCTTGGGGTAGTTGCTTGGCATGTACATTATGACAAAAATAATTTAGTTTAATTTAGTTTAGATATAGTGTGAAAACAGGCACTTTGGCCCACTGAGTCCATACCGACCAATGATCACTCGCACAGTCGTTCTATGTTAACCCAGTTTTGCGTCCTATACTCTAGGAGCAATTTACAGAAGCCAATTAACCTACAATTCGCTTTGGCTTTGGAATGTGGGAGAAAATCAGAGCAACCAGAGAATAACCCATGCTGTCACAGGAAGAACGTACAAAATCCACACAAACAGCACCCGTAGTCAGGATCAAACCTGTCTCTGGCACTGTGATGCTGCACTCTTAGGGGATGGCATTACTCAATGAACCAGCACTGAACTGATGGGCAGAAATGGCCTGTTTCTCTGTCACAAGAACAAAGGGAAAAATACAGCCAAAATATGGTGAGTTTGTGCCAAACGTGCCTGTTTGAAATCTCCTTGAGCTCTCTCTTCAAAGTGAATGTTTTCCTAGAACTGCACTTTTTCATAACTATTATAAATTATTTGATTCATCAAGAAACTGACTGGTGCACAATGCAGCTGGAAGCTGCTTCAAAACTGCTTGTTAAAGCCACTTTCTGTGATTTTAAGTCTGGTTCAATGCAGACGGGACTTCAGTACTTGACTAAAACATTTATTTTTTGCTGATGGACCCATTTTAGATTGTATTAATAAAGTAGCACCAGGTTACCATTCTTAAATACAACAAGGAATAGTCCTTAATAAAAAAAAACAATCATGTTCCATTACACTGCTTGATTGTGCTTATTAATGGACATTCCTGATATCTGCATTTATTCAGGTGGAAACATGAACTGTAACCAGCACTATTTCAAAGATGATTTAGTTCCCTATTTCCAGATTGGGCCCAGAACAGTAACTCCAACATCACATGTGGTCTCTTCATCTCTCCCTTGAAAGATATTGGACCAAAGGGCCTGTTTCCACACTGTATCACTTTATGACTCAATGCAACCAGCTCTTGTACACACCCTAGGCAACCCTCCCTTGATTTTTGCTTTAGCTATTAACCTGCATTAGGAGCAATAACAATTAATGTACAGGCACATCTCAAGGATATAGGAGGAAACAAGAGCACCCAAGGGCAACACCACATGGAATCATGGAGAATGTGCAAACTGCACACAGAGAGCACCAAAGGTCAGATTGAACCCATGTCGCTGGAGCAGAGAGACAGCAGCATTACCTGCTACAGCACTATGCTTCCTGCTAAATGGTGCATCAAAGATGTTCAGAGAAAGCATGGGTGAACTGGAGGACATACATGTCGAAATAAAACTAAAAGTCTTCAAAATGCAATTAAACAGAATTATTTGTTTAATGAGCCACGTGATTAATCTGAGGTGCAAACCTCAATGGGGCAAAGATAAGGTGAATGGTCACAGTCTTTTTCCCAGGGTAGGAGATTTAAGGTGAGACGGGAAAGATTTAATAGGAATCTGATGGTCGACTTTTTACACAGAAGGTGTTAGGTATGGAACGAGCTGCCAGAGGAAGTGGCAGAGGTGGGTACGATAAGAATATTAAAACAACATTTTGATAGGTACATGGATAGAAATGGTTGGAGGAATGTGGGGAAAATACAGATAAATGGGACCAGCTCAGGTAGACATCTTGGTTGGCATATACGAGTTGGGCTGAAAGGCTTGTTTCCATGCTGCATGACCTTATGACTATTACACTTCCTGGGTTAATGTGGTAAACTTGGTATTAATTAAAAAAATCAGTCATGACACTACTGAATGGTGGGGCAGGCACAAGGGCTGAATAGCCTCCTCCTATTTCTATCTCATAATGGGTCCTTTGCATGGATGATCCAGGTACCTGCCAGACCAGCTTTCTTTGTTATAATTGCTGTTATTAAACTAGGCTTATGACCTGAAGCAAATTTGAGCAGATTATTAGCCAGTAACACTATCAGTTGAGAAGGCACAAATCAAATGACCTCAATAACTATTACTTTTCAGGGGTATTAGTTATAAAGCTGGTCTCTGAAAATTTGTAAATGAAAAATGTAAGGTACTGAAAGGCCAACTCTAAGCAATTTTAAATATTTTCCAGATTATTTATTAACCTAAAGGGATTTATAATATTGTTTGAATTTTCTTAAATCGCTCAGGTGGAGATTACCTGTCCAAAGTAATACATACCCATCTTGAAACACAAGGCAACATTTCACCCATCATGTCTTGCTGACTCCCAGCAGACCAATTTCATTTGTCCCATCTCTTTTTTATTTTGACCCTTGCAAATCATTCTCTTTCATTCATGAAAGGCCCATCAAATCCAGTTTAACTCTATTGTTTCCATTAACTTTGGAGTAATTTAACATGGAGTAATTTACAGTGGTTAATCAAACAACCATCTTACGGATGTGGGAGGAAACCGAAGGGCCCCGAGGGAAACGCACATGGACACACAGGAATGTGCAAACTACATAAGGGCAATGTCCGAGGCTAGAATTAAACCCAGAGGGTGTGAAGGTTTGAGAGCGGATGCATAAGAGGTTTACCAGAATGTTGCCAAGATTAGAGGGTATTCGCTATAAGGAGATGTTGGATAAACTTAGATAATTTTCTCTGGAGCGTTGGAGGCTGAAAAGAGACCTGATAGAAGGGTATAAAATTATGGAAGGCATTGAAGGGGCAGACAAGTCAGAATGTTTTTTTCTTTCTTAGAGTGGAAATGTCAAAGACCAGAGGCATAGTTTTAAAGTGGGGGGGGGGGGGGGGGGGGGGGGGGGGGGGGGAGGGCATGAAACACACCCCTGGGATGGTGGAGAAATCAGGTACGATAGTGACATTTAAGAAACTTTTAGATTGGCACGTGAATAAGCAGGGAATGGAGGGATTTGGATCATGTGCAGGCAGAGGAGATTAGATTAATTTGCCATCATGTTTGGAACACCATTGTGGGCTGAAGGACCTGTTCCTGTGCTGCACTGTCCATGTTGTTTGGCATTGGATCTGTTAAAATCCTACATTCCCCCAACAATAAACAATAGGTGCAGGAGTAGGCCATTAGGCCCTTCGAGCCAGCACCGCCATTCAATGTGATCATGGCTGATCATCCCCAAACAGAACCCCGTTCCTGGCTTCTCCCCATATCCCCTGACTCAGCTATTTTTAAGAGCCCTATCTAGCTCTCTCTTGAAAGAATCCAGAGAACCTGCCTCCACCACCCTCTGAGGCAGAGAATTCCACAGACTCACCACTCTCTGTGAGAAAAGGTGTTTCCTCGTCTCCGTTCTAAATGGCTTATTCCTTATTCTTAAACTGTGGCCCCTGGTTCTGGACTCCCCCAACATCGGGAACATGTTTCCTGCCTCTAGCGTGTCCAAGCCCTTAACAATCTTATATGTTTCAATGAGATTGCCTCTCATCCTTCTAAACTCCAGAGTGTACAAGCCCAGCGGCTCCATTCTCAGCATATGACAGTCCTGCCATCCCGGGAATTAACATTGTAAACCTACGTTGCACTCCCTCAATAGCAAGAATGTCCTTCCTCAAATTAGGGGACCAAAACTACACACAATACTCCAGGTGTGGTCTCACTAGGGCTCTGTACAACTGAAGAAGGACCTCTTTGCTCCTATATTCGATATATTCGTTAACTTCATCAACTTATCATTACATTTATGGCAAACGTTATATCAACTTTCACACTTCTCTATTACTCTGCCCATATATATGGCAGAAAAAAGCTGGCTTTACAATTTGACCAAACTTCTCAAATACAATAACAACAAACTCAAACTCGGAACAGGGGACAATGAGACAACTCTTGGTCCTCTTTTATCATTCAATAAGATGTTGGCAGATCTGATTGTAACCTCAAATGTGTAATACTCAGACAGCAACCCCTGTAATCATTCACCCTTTGCTTATCAAATATCCATTTACCTCTGTCTTAATAAACATTCAAAGACCCTGCTTCCTGCTTCCAAGGGATATGCAAACAAATTCACAATCCTTGGAGATGGAAAATTTCACCTCACCCACCTTAAATAGACAACGCCTTATTTTTAAACAGAGCACATGTCCAAAATAAGAGTAAACTTCAAAAAATAAACTTACGTAGTCAAAAACAAAATCTTATCAAAACATGACGTTATTAAAACTGCCATTTGTACATTTTATTGTCTTTGTAAAATATTATACTAAAAAAAACTCCGCCTCTTTCTAAAAGCTGCTCTTGGATGTGATATTTTCTGCCTGGATGCACCTTTGGACCCTGCGATCGGTACATTTCATGGGCACTTTCTAATTTCCAGGAGGCAGCAATAACAAACACTTGTACTGGGGACTTTTTTTTTCCAGTTCTAAGCAGTTTCTGTTTAAAATTAATTGAAGTGTCACCATAGGACACATTTTAAAAGCCTGCCGGAGTAAAATTCAAATTGCCTATGCTTAAAAAAAAAAGAGGAGACCTGTGTTCTCGTGAGAAATTAAAAAAAAACAGGCAGTGTGCTGCTCAGGCATTACATACACCCTTTGTTCTGCACAGAAGACTAAAAGCAAAGAGGAAGCTGTAATGAGGGTGATCGATGGGAAGTGAGCTCTGATGTACGAGGGAAATTGAGGGATTAACAGCAGATAAAGAGTGTGGACTAGAGGGAAGAAATGGAAGGGATGTGGTGAGACATGCAAAGAGAATCCTATCAGAGAGAAACACAGCTGCAATTATTTCAGAAATATGGGTGACTAAGAGAGAATGCTTTCATTTTGTACCATTAATATTCAAAATGAAGAAAAAAAATAGCATTTTGAACCCAACAGTCAACACTAAATTTTCTTAGTTGGAGATACTAATTCTTAACCGATCGTATAACAATTAAAAGGCAGGTGCAGCTATTGGAAGAGATATTTAAGCAGCTTTTGTCTACATTTTTATTTGATTCCCACTTTATAAAGCAGAAGGGAAAGAAGTGAATGGGAAGAAAGTGTGGGGATGTGTGATGAGAGGAAACAGCATGCACGCGAGGTGAACGAGCGCTCCATCTGATCCCTTTTATTACTGCATGTCCTGGTAAGACCAACATATGATATTTATTGCTCATTGATAATTACATTTGAAAAGGTGGGGTGAGGAAAATGTGATTAGTGTAGGACTGGTGTATAAGGGTGCTAGGTGTCAATGTGGACAGTGAGCTGAACGGGCATTTATGTACGATGTGAGTGATACAAAAAGGCACTAAACTGGTTGGAGTAGTAGAGTTGCTGCCATTACAGCGCCAGAGATCCAGGTTCAGTCCTGACAAAGGGTGCTGTCTGTGCAGAGTTTGTACTTTCTCCCTGTGAATGTGTGGGTTTTCTCAGTGTCCTTCCGTTTCCTCCCTCATCCCAAAGATGATAAGGTTTGTAGGTTAGTTGGTTTCTGTAAATTGTCTCTAGCATGTAGAATAGAATTTGTGTACTGATGATCGCGGTCAGCATGGACTCAGTGGGCCGAAGGGCTTTTTCCATGCTGTATCTTTAAACTAAACTAAACTACTGAGTCCCTTTGGTGAAAGTGCATTTGAACAGAAAGTTCCAGGATTTAGACTGTGCATTAATGGATTAGAGATATCTTTCCATCAGGATGATGTTTTGACATGTTCAATGTTCCCCACTCACCCACTGCCCTTAACCCTCTCGGCAACAGTGGATGCTTGTTTGCAAGGTTTCACTGCAGGATTGTTCACAATGCATCCTTTTGAGGTTTTTGATTACAAAAGGCAGGGAGGTCACTTTACAATTCTACAGAACAACTGGCGTACTATATCCAATTCTGATCCGCTCATTTGCAGATCTTGAGGTGCTAGTAAGAGTGGAGAGTCTCACAGGAGAGACTAGGAGAAGGAAGAACAATGGTAGAGAAGTTTCAGAAGGAAGAAGGATACAAGTGTACAATAGGAATGCTTCAAAGGGGTAGATGCTGGGATAATAAAGGAAGTCTTTATGTAAAGGGAGAAAGGGGGTCTTTTCATGATCACAAAAGTGTGCCCATAGTCACCGATTCCAGAGCTACAGATCGGAGAATGAGGGTTTACACCCCTTTAGCTCCAAACCACAGCCTGCGGAAAGCAGAACTGGCAGCATTGAAAGGAAAATACGTTTGAAAAAGAATGCATAACAAGGACATATATTACCTTTAATTTAGTCTATAGTATTGGCGTGAATTAAGGCAAAGCTCCTCCCTCAAAACTGCATTGGTTCCACAAAACAGAAATACGAGCCAAGAAAAATTATGCGCACAGTGGTGCAGCGACTAATGTGGCTATTTCATGGCTCCAGTGACCCAGATTCAATATTGATCGAGGGTGCTGTCTGTGTGGAGTTTGCAAGTTCTACCTGCAACCATGTAGGTTTCCCCCAGGTGATCTGGTATTATCTTGCACCCCAAAACCTTGTGGAATATAGATTAATTGACAGTTAGTCATTTGCCCCAATTGTGGGAGGTGAGTGGTAGAATCTAGAAAAAGTTGACAGCAATGCGGGGAGACCAGTGACAAATTAGCATGGTATTAGTGTAAATAGAAGTCTGATGATCAGCATGGCGTCAGTGGGCAAAAGGGCCTGTTTCTCTCTCTTGACTTTGTGCCTTCTATGACAATGCAACGTTGCAAGGTGTTTTGCTACACATGCTCTCCTGCATTAATTTTCACATAAAACATAGGCAGGATACAGTGCAGATACGCTTTCATTGTTTCAAATATCTTTCACCTGAAGAGTGTGAGCAGAGGAGATAATGGGTTGCCCATCTTCAGTGGTGATCGATAGTGCTAAACAACTCCAACCTGATAACTTTCACCAGTGAAGCTGAACTTAGTTGCAAATAAGACATTTTGTAGTTAATCTTCATTTCAATTCCCAGCCAATATTTCTTTGGGGAAAAATACCATGGAATAGCAGGGGAAAAAATACCTTTAGTATCTTTCATGACACTTACAAAAGATTTTTTTTTAAACTAATCAAATCCACATTCTTCAATATTCAACTATTTTGCTCTTTGTTCTTGTGTGAAGTTAGCTCGTCACTAATTACTGTGATACTGCAGTACAATTAGAGGCCTGCTCAGCTCTTATAATTACTGGCTTGACACTTCTTTTTCTCCTGCTTCTGTCTGTTACCATTATGCTGTCATTATGAAAGGACATTATCATTAAAATACACAATAATCATTTTCTGTGCAATGTAATTATCCTGGGTTTTAACGTTTTACGTGAAATACTCAGGGACAACACTTATTCCTTTAGTGTAATTGCCGTTCAATAGGATCATCCTTGGATTGTCTGTTTAGTTAAGCTCTCTTACAATGAGATTGTGGCTGTCAAGATATACAATGTCAACATTCATTGAAGAGCCTGATAGAATGCTAAGGACTTACTGAAAACATAAAGGAATTAGCTCAGGGATTGGGTTGCATATACAGTTGATCGCTCTAATTGGTTTATTTATCTGAGCTCCCCAATCCACCATCTCCACCACCCAGAAAGACCAAGCCAATTCACTGAACACTAATGCTTGGTCCGCCAAGGCCTGCTGGATCTCCTGGCTGTTAAATATTTGAACTCCTCTTCCCATTCCCATACTGATCTTTCTAACCCAGGCTTCCTCCATTGCCGGAGTGAGGCCGCACACAAATTGGAGGAACAGCACCTTATAATTTGTTTAATTAGCTTCCGCTCTCTTTCCACCCACATTAATTTCTCCAGCTTCACAGTTCGCAACTCTTTCGTAATCCTTTTGTCTCACTTCTTTAGTCTTTTCATCATTGACCTTTATAAAACCATCTACCTATCAAAAAACCCTCTCCACCCGTATCAACCTATTACCTTCCATGCTTGTCCTGTTCCTCCTCTCCTTCAGCTTTCTTTTCTGCTGTCTTTGCATCTCACCGTACTTGTGCATATCACAATGAACTCAACTTGACCTGACCTGATCTTTTCTTGTAACTATATCAGCCGTCTTTTATCGTCACTGGTCTAAATCCTGGGACTAGTCTGACACCATCAGCACTGTGGGACCACCTCCCCTGCCAAGACTGCAGCTGCTCAAGAAGGCATTTCAAGAACACTTTCTTGAGGTCAATTTAAGTGTGGGTAATAAACGCTGGCCTTACCATAGCTCATGAATGAAGAAAAAGGCACAAAAATTGAATTACATATTAATGCCATGTATGTATATATAATTGTCAAATGATGGCTAATTAAAATCTCATTGACTTCTGTGTAAATGGTGGGCAGCTACCAGGAGACTAACTACATGATCCGTTAACTGATGAATTTCATCATGGTAATATTGATCTAAATTAACTTCTTAGCTCTCTGCGTGTACAAGGCTAGAGTCCATTATGTTGAACCATACGTCACATGTATCAGTTTGGCATTAATTTTCAATTAAGTCCATGAGAACGTCCTCACAAATGCATCTGGTGGTTAATTTGTTCTATTTATTTAACTTCTGGACGGAGTCAGAAGCAAAGCTTTTGCAATCACAAACAGAAGCCTGCATCTCATTAAACACCCGCTGGGAAGGCAAGGTCAGCCTGAGTGGAGAAGCCCACCAATCATAATCACAGACAGGCAGCAGAGAGTCCAGAATGCTGATCTCAAGGACCCAGTCTAATGGAGATATAAACACGCAGTGTTTAACCTTAGCTAATAAGGAAATAGAAGCACCCCTAAAGTTGCATCTGCCTATCCTGACTTGCCAATAAAAACATGCAAAATTAGAAATTGTTGCAACAGAGAAATTAAGCATCACTTGAGCCAGTAAACAAATATGAGTGTAATACATTTTGTTTGCGGTGTGTCTTTCTCAAGAGTGTCTGTCACACATATAAAGTGTCTACTTGTAAGGTGGAATTTCATCAGTGATGGTGCAGGGATCTTTGGGTAAATGCTGTGCCACTGAGTGAAAGAATTATGATTCATCATTCACTCCATCTCCAATGGATGAACGCCTTTACTCAAGTCCAATCATTTTCATGAAGGATGCTTATGTGGCCACGTCTCTGTGCTTTCAGTTTTGGGGCATTATATACAAAAATTGAGACATCATGTTCCAGCTGTACAAGAGATTGGTGAGACTTCACGGAGTATCTTTTCAGTTTAGTTTAGGTTAGTGATACAGCGTGGAAATAGGACCTCCGGCCCACAGAGTCTGCACTGACCAGCAATCCCCATACACGAGCACTATCCTACAAACTAGGGACAATTTACAAATTTATTGAAGCCAATTAACCTACAATCCTGTGTCTTTAGAGAGTGGGGGGACCGGAGCACCTGGAGAAAATCCACGCTGTCACAGGGAGAGCGTACAAACTCTGTACAGACAGCACCCATAGTCAGGATTGAACCTGGGTCTCTGACGCTGTAAGACAACAACTCTACCACTGCGCCACTGTGCCGCATTGCCGGAAGTCGCTCAAAAGATCTGTGGAGGTTCAGTCAATGAGTTTGCATCAGTCACTGTACGGAGTTTGCATGTTCTCCCTGTGACCAAGTGGGTTTTTTCCGGGTGCTCCCGTTTCCTCCCACATTCCAAAGACGTGCAGTTTTGTAGGTTAATTGGGCTTCCGTAAAATTGGAACTTGGTCCCAGTTTGTAGTGTCGTGCTAGTGTTCGGGGTGATCGCTGGTCGGCGTGGACTCGGTGGGATGAATGGTCTGTTTCTTCGCTGTGATTAAACTAAACTAATCCACACAGAATGATAGATGTTAGATGTGAAGGGAAGCAAGCTTCATGGAGTTGTTACAGGAAAGGGATACTAAGTTTAAAGGTCAGCCTTCGAATAGCAGCGAAGGTGTAAGGAGCGGAATGCCTCAGTCATGTTCCATGTACATTAAGCCGCACAAAGAAAGATCTGCGTAATTCATGGACTTACCCATTCCCACCTGCCCAGGCTACAGGCCAATCACAGAGCACCTTTGCCAATGAAATGTGCCAATGAAATCCTTTATTCTATTCCAGCTGGAGACAAGGCTCAACTTTGCTTAAAACTTTTGACTGATATACAATGTTACAAAGCAACCTATAAGTGTAAGTTGTTTAAGGAATCAGGTTGTGGATACTTTCACATTCTTTCTCCACTTCCTAATCTTTATGAAGCATTACTTGATCGCTTCGATTGACTGTGATTCTCACTGACAGGAACCATGGGGAAGAATCACTTTGTTCATTACATTTCCAGTCTCACTGCAGGCAGCAGGCAGTAGTGGCCTCCCTAGCACATGGTATTTATATTTTCTCTTCCCCTGTGTTAAGTCTGCCATGTCAGTGGCAATGAGCCCAAGGAGAAATTAATTGGCAGGGGCACGTATCAATCCATCTCATCACTAAATGGGCACAGTCCCTCAGGCCCAATGCAAGTTTGACAGCGTAGGTCTGAAACAAAAGCTATATAACAGCCAAAAGACACAACAAATAATGTCAAGCGGATTCAGTGGGCCACAGTTGATGTGCAAATCTTCAGCATTTCAGTTTTACACTCCTGACCAAGACAAATCGCCACCTAATTTCAATCCCAGTTCATTGACAATGTAGCTACAACTAGACTCTTTCCATCCCATCCACTTTCGGTCACGTATGAATTACAGTGTAACTTATAAATTGCAACCAATAATTGCTTTTCACTAATTATTCAGCAAGTAGCCCTGCCCCCCAATTATATTTATATACAATCTAATTAGATCCAATTCATTTTTTAAACTATAGATCAATGTTCAAGGGCAGCATTGCCTTCTGGCTTTGAAAGGATTCTGTTTGGCCAAATTTTCTCTGGTTTCGGATGGATTGGAAGGAGCCAGAAAGGTGAGTTCTGGTCCTACCTGCCATATGTTGGCATTCTGATCACAACAACAGTATATTGCTGTTAATGAGGCAAAGCATGTCCCTTGTGAATTCTCAGAGCATTATCGGATCGAGGTTGGGCAGCACAGCTAGTGTGGCACAGCTCGTGGAACTGATGAGGTGAGTTCCTCATTGAAACTTACAGAACAATGAAAGGCATAGATAGAATGGATGTGGAAAGGATGTTTCCACTGGTGGGCGAGTCTAGGACCAGAGGTCAGAATGAAAGGGCACTCTTTTAGAAAGGAGGTGAGGCGGAACTTCTTTCATCAGAGCATAATTAATCTGTGTAACATTGCCACAGAGGGCTGTGGAGGCCAAGATGGTGGATATTTTTATAGCAGAGATTGATTCTTGATTAGAACGTGTATCTAGGGTTATAGGGAGAAGGCAGGAAAATAGGATTTGGAGGCAGAGATCAGCCATGATTGAATGGTGGAGTAGACTCGATGGGCTGAATAGCCTAATTCTATTTCTATAATGAATAAACTTGTGAACGTGTGATGCTTCACAGCTCAAATTCCATCCTGATCTCTGCAGCCATCCATGTGGAATTTACACATTCTTCCTCTAATCATGTGTTAAATTTAGAGGTCATAGTCAGTATAAAACAAGCCCTTCAGCTCATTACGTCTGCATCAACCATCAAGCATGTATCTTTGACGATACTGTTTTTATTCTCCCCACCTTCCCATCAACTGTGCAAAGATACTACCGCTCACCCTCACGCTGGGGGAAACTTACACTGATCAATTAACCTACTGCCCTGCTCGATCTTGGAAGATCAGGGTGACCGGAGCATCCTGAGGGAACTAACGTGGTCAGAGGAAGAATGTGTAAGTTCCACATGGATGGCTGCAGAGATCAGGATAGAATTGGAACTGTGAGGCATCACAAGTTCACAAGTTCATAAACCAAAGTGAACAATTTAGCATTTTCCTATCATTTATTCTATTTTTTAAACCTTTGCCCACTTATTTAACATATCATTATATATATATATATCTTTTTATATATATATTAGCATTTTATTTATATCATTACATTATATCCTCACATTTGCCTCTTTTATCTTCTCCGCAGCTTGCTTTCCTATCTTTGCATTATTTGTAAGTTTAGCAACAATATTTTCTTTCTCTTCATTCAAATCCACTTTTATCAATGGTAAAACATTGATACCTGGGTGTGACTGCTCCTTGATTGTGCTGGTGGCCTTGCCAAGGCAGTGTGAAGTGTAAATGGAGTCATTGGAAGGGTGGTTGGTTTGCAGGATGGTCTGAGCTACACGCACAACTTTCTGCAACTTCTTGCAATCTTGGATGATGCTGTTCCCAAATCGTGCTATGATGCATCCCTATAAACTGCTTCTACGGCGCATCTGCATGTTGGTGAGGGTTGTTGGGGATATACCAAACTTCCTAAGCCTTCTAAGGGAGTAGAGGCATTAGTGTGCTTTTGGGGCCATTGCTTTAATGTGGATGATCCATGACAATTTGCTGGTTATATACTGTATATTCCTAAGAACTTGAAGCTTTCAATCATCTGTACTTTGGTGCCCTTAATGTATACCTGGTGTGTGTACCTCTTCGCTTCCTGAAGTTGATTACAATACCCTTTGTATAGCTGACATTGGGAGAAATGTTGTCTTGGCACAAGGTTACGAGGTTCTCAATCTCTATCCTGTACTCATAATTTGACATCTGGCCCACGATGGGGGTGTCGTCGGCAAATTTGTAAATTGAATTGGATTGGTATTTTGCTGCACAGTCGTGAGTGTGTAAGGAGTATAGTAGGGGGCTGAGAACACATCCTTGCGGGACACCAGTGTTACAGATTATTGTAGAGGATGTTATGTCACCACTCCTCACTGACTGTGGTCTGTTGGTCAGGAGGTCGAAGATCCAGTTGCAGAGGGGGATGCTGGTTACAAGTTCCCTGAGTTTAGAGATGAGCTTGGATGGGATAATGGTATTGAAAGCAGAGCTGTCGTATATGAGTAAGAGTTTGACATAGATGTCCTTCTTATCCTGGTGTTCCAGGGATGAGTATAGGGCCCGGGAGATGGCATCAGCCATGGAGCTGTGGTGGCAGTGGACGGACTGCAGTGGGTCAAGGTTACTTGGTAGGCTGGATTTAATGTGTTCCATAACTAGTCTCTCAAAGCGCTTCATGATGGTGGAAGTTGAGGCTACTTTACGGTAGTCATTAAAGTATAAGATCTTGGTTTTCTTTGGCACCGGGATTTTCTTTGGCACCATGATTATCAAGAGGAGACTTGATTATGACATCTAAGATAACAATGGTTTTGACAAGGTGGATGTGAATAGGATGTGGGAGAATCCAAAAACTAGCAATCAATATTTACAAATAAAAGGATCATCGGTTTAAGGTGGAGCAGAGGCAAAACCTTTTCTTCGAGAGGCAAAATGTCACCCGTTCCTTTTATCCAGAGATATTGTGTCCCACTGAGTTACTCCAGCAATTTGTGTCAACCTTAAATTTTAATTCTGTTGCTCAGTCCACAGATGCTACCTGCCCTGCTGACTATTTCCTGCACTCACTGTTATTTTCTAATTAACACCTCATCAGGATACTTTCAAGTTAATGAATCAGTCTGGAATGAAGTCCCTGATCTATTGTAAGAAATGGAGCAGTAAATTATCCACAAGAACATCATACGAACAGCAGTGTGATATTGACCAGATCATTTGCTCATGTGAAAATGACGGAGAGATAGATGTTATACTGCAGGTAGAGCCATACAGAAATATGCAAGTCCATATCAACCATCAGCCATCCATGTACACCAATCCTCCATCAATCTTTTCATTTTTTATTCTTGCCAAATTACTATCAGCTCCCTGTAGATTCTACTTATCATTATAGATACTAACAGTTAAGAAATAGAACGTCAGGCCCCATTTTTCCTTTGCCAGTAATGATATCTTAGTTCTCAAGTGCACTTAGCATGGAAACAGGCCCTTCAGCTCATCAAGTGGGACCCGTTGGGTCCCAGCATCACACAGAAGGGCTGGTCATCCAACATAATATTCCACCTCTCCACCAATTCTAATATTGGTGGCCAGTTGGGGGGTAGGGGCTTTCTGGAGCGCTAGTATGGGTGTTGTGGGCTGAAGGGACTGGTTTCCAGAGGGCTAGTATGCAAATTGTGTGCCAAATGGATTCTTGGGCTGGCGTCTCAGTCAATCAAGCCTGTTGTGCTGGCAACTCACTCACTCACGGCTGGTGGGCTGGTAGTTGACTCACGGCTAATCCTTGAAATTCTATTTCAAGCAGGGTATAAGGCCACCAAATTCAAGTGCAGTTTCATACCATTTGAAGTAGGGTGCAAGGCCACTAAAGACAGCGAGTCGTGACCTCTCCCTCCTCCATCTTGTAGAAACTGAGCCACACCCACATTTCCGGGTTTTATAACCCCTCCCCCCCACCGGAAAAGGTGTGGCTTTCATGGAGTGATTGACAGGAGAGAGATTCTCAACATTTAAAAAAAAACTAATAACATATTTATTTTTCATTGATGGGAAGAATTCTCTGCACCTGCTCAGCAGAGGGGGGACTGAGTAAGATGGCCAAAAATCACAGCCGTAAGTGGTAGCGTTTTATCTAAAATCAATATATAGTGCAAACAGGAAGTAAGTGCATTTACAGTAATGCCTTCCAACTTCAAGCCAATGCATCCAAGCCACCATTTGCAGTAAGTAGTGCCTTTGAATTTCATGCCACCATTTGCAGTAAGAGGTGCCTTTAAACTTCAAGCCACAATTTGCAGTAAGTAGTACCTTTCAACTTCAAGCCACACCCAAGCCATCATTTGCAGTAAGTAGTGCCTTTCAACTTCAAGCCAAAGCAACCAAGCCACCATTTGCAGTAAGTAGTGCCTTTCAATTTCATGCCAACATTTGCAGTAAGTGGTGTCTGTCAACTTCAAGCCACACCCAAGCCATCATTTGCAGTAAGCGCTAGTGTGAACCATTTTAGAACCAATAGACATATTTTTGCAAGCTTTAGAACCAATAGAGACACTTTTTGCAAGCTTTAGAACCAATAGAGACACTTTTTGCAAGCTTTACAAGCTTTAGAACCAATAGACACATTCTGCAAGCATTTTAGAACCACTAAGGGCACTTACATTTGAGTAGACATGTGTTCAGTGTTATTCAGCTTAGAGAAACATGACCCTCTGCCTTCCTCCATCTTGAAAAGACTGCGTGGCACATCACTTCCTGGTTTTATAGTTCCCTCCCCCCTGCCGCCAGCGGGGGCAGCAGAGAGAATGGGGAATTTTGTAAAAAGTTTAATATCTCTGCCATTTTTAATAAACGGGCAAAATCCTCAGCACGTATGCGGCGGAGGTGGGCTCTGAGCAAGGTGGCCAAAAATGACGGCCGTAGGTGGCGGCGTTCTCTCGGAAATCGCAGCACAGATGGCCAAAACCGGTCAAGAACAGACTTTTAGTATATCTATATATCTAATTCTATGTTCCAGGGTTGGCAATCAGGACTGATTTGGGGGAAATCAATTGATTATGCTGGGCTGATTTTCTGAAATCCATTCCCGTGGCAGCTGATATGAATCAAGACATCAAACCAACGATGTGGAAGGAAGGGTTAGTGTTGTCTGAAATTGTTTGGATAATTGTTTGATTGCTGATGAACATGAATTAGATGGAGTGTGGCATTGAATACAAATAGGAAGCAGAGTAATATTCAAGCAAGCCTGGGGGAGGAGAGGAGAGGAGAGGAGAGGAGAGGAGAGGAGAGGAGAGGAGAGGAGAGGAGAGGAGAGGAGAGGAGAGGAGAGAAGAGGAGCAAAGAAGAGCAAAGCAAAGCAAAGCAAGCAAGCAAGCAAGCATATAGCACTGTGGAATGCAAGAAATTCTCATTGTGAACGCATGTACAGAGTGCCACAGAAAAAGCTGGAAACACTCAGCAGGTCAGACAGCAACTGTGGATGGAGAACAGAGTTAACGTTACAGCTCATACCTTTCATCAAAACTAGGTAAAGAGGTGGGAGGAGGAAGAAAAGAAGGGAAGAAGAGAAACATGATGACACACAATTTACTGCCATTGTGGAGTGATGTGCAATACTTCAGATCATGATAACACTCACCTTGTACACATAGGATTATTATTGTTGTTCCACCAGAGCTGATTCTTTCCTGTCAGCTTGCCAGTTCTAAAACCACCCCGGGCTACCAGCACTCTTACAACTATGCCTCCACGCATTCAGTATCCTTCACCTCAGTGTTGCCGAAGATGCCTAAACTCGATCTCTGGTGCCCCTCCCCATACTTCCTCACCTAGGTTCCTCTGCCTCCTTTCCTTAAGGTTCAGCTGTTTGCCAAAGCTTCTGGTATCTCCATTCAAAGCTCATTGTCAATTTCCGATGACACTGCTGTGAAATGCATTGGGCCATTTCTACTCTGTCAGTGTTAATGCAAGATGTTATTGTCATTCAATTGCCTCTATATTCTTCTGGGATGTCATTCAAGTATATGTTTTATAAGGGGAATGTTAAGGGCCTGTCCCACTTGGCTATTTTTTCGGCGACTGCCGGCATCATTGACTGACGTATCAGGTCACCGAAAATTTTGCGGCGTGATGCGGCAGTGACGTGGCGTGATGACGTATGACCGCAGCGTTTTTTCAAGTGTTGCAACATTTTTTTTCTCGCAGCTGGATTTTGAAATGTTCAAAATCTTTTGGCGACACAGATATGACGCCGGCAGTCGCTGAAAAAATCGCCAAGTGGGACAGGCCCTTTACAGACAGGTTTGCTGATGGTGGGAGATGCTGTCATACATTTAAGCCCATACCTTTTTGCTCATTGGGAAAATTGGAGAGAGAACATATCTTATTGTCCCAGCTGATGGGCGAGGGTTGCATGGACTGTTCAACCTGAAATACCACAGCCTGTGTTGCTTAAATAAAGGTTATTTTATTGAGATTGGGTGACAAAAATGCCACAAACAGGCTGTGGTTGTATTGCAGATAATGATAGCACATTTCATGGTTGAATTATGTTTTTAGCTTGCTTTTTTTCAGGGAGATTACCTGTCCTCTCTGTCTACACCTGAAATTGAAGCATCACTAGGTGAGAGATTAAATCCATTAATTTATTTTTGGGATTCTTTCCATGTGGTTTTTGCAGTAAATTGAAATATGATGCATGAATGGGTGTGAGGTATGCAAATTGTTTCTGAATTATGATTCACTGCCAGATGTCACAAGATAGCAATTTATTTTCATCTGATCACATTGCCTTCCCTTTCACTCTCAAGATTTGTGTTTTCAGCCTTCTTAAAATCAAGGTGCATTGTGTGAGGCATCCCTCCTTTCCTCTAAATCACCACACATAGTATCCTCTGCAACGGCAAACTGGCCTCTGCTCCAGTCCCCATCTTCTTGCCCTCTCAATGCCTGCTGCAATGTCCTGAAGTCTGTTCTGATCATTCCCAAAACTCCTTTCCCAGCAGCTTCCCACCCTGAGCACAAAGCTGCAGCTGAAGAACCATCAATCACCACAAATGTTCTCTCTTATCCAGCCCTTCCTTCTATAATACACCAAAGAGTGGTTTCTTTTTTGAACATATATTTATCATGAGATCTAGACTGTTGTTTTCCTCAATGTCTATTGGATAATTGTTCTCCAAAGTAATAATGTCATAATGTTTCTTGGGTAAATGTAGGTGCCTTTGGCACTATGATAAGAAAGCATCTTTCCCGAGGGTTGAGAATTTTTAATCTGGAAGATCAGTAAATTCTCCTGGAATAGGTGCATGTTAGCGATTGGTGGTGTGAAAAGGAGGTATGGTAGAATCCTGCACCTGCCAGCTAGCCACCCATCTAGAAGTACCAACTTTACCCTCTGGAGGGGCATCTGATTGCCAGCTCTTTTGTACCATGGACCACCCAGGATCATCGAAAATTGGTTCAGTGCTCAACCACGGCAGGCGGGTAAAATCCAAAGACAACAGATATTATGCATCCCTAATTGCATGTGGCTTGAGTACAATCCATGTGTGGAGTTTACATGATCTCTCTGCGATGTTAGTTTTCTTAGAATGCTCTGATTTTCGGCCCAACGACATTCAGAATGGTGGGTTGATAGGCCTTTGTGGTGTGTGTGTGTGTGTGTGTATGGGTTAGAGGTGGTAAGTGGGATAGAATGGGCTAGTATAGGATTGGAATAAATGCTTAGTTAATGGTCAGCATGGACTTGATAGGCCAAAGGGCCTGTTTCCATGTTGTCTCGACTACACAACTCTATGGTTTCTTCTTCCACCTATGCAAAGCTGACCATGTCTATTATGGCCACACTCATATCCATGCCTCTGTCATATTCTATTGCACAGGTCTGAGGTTCTTAATACCATGTTGAATGCTCTTTCACCAATTGGGCCAGAAATTATTGAAAGTGGGTGGGGGTGTTGCATTTCTTCATGGAAGCTTTGAGAACATCCTTGAGTTATTTCTTCTGATTCCCTGATAATCTCTAACCTGATCTTAAAGTATGAAATGCAGAATTGAAAAAGGTATGTAGTCTAAAAGATGGAGAACTGGAATCGGTACAGCTACGAAGCTGCAAACTACGTTGACAGAATAGATGATGAGCTCTTCATCAGTAAGCATAGTGTTGGACAGAATACACATCAGCAACTTAGAGGAATATTTAGTGAGGAAACTTCAATAATTTAATCTTCATAAAGACAAAGCTAACCAAACTGGCAAAAAGTAGAATGTAGGATGAGATCATGTAATAAGTACAGGATAGTTTCCTGGAACAATAAGTTGAAGAACCAATCAAGGAACAGAATGTTTCTTATCAGGCATTGTATAATGAAACTGTGCTAGTTAGTAATCTTATAGAAAGGAATTCTCTATGAAGAGTGATCATAACGTGCTAGAATTTTACATTAAGTTTGAAAGTGATACAGATGTCCAAAGCTGGTGTCCTAAAATTGAATAAAACCAATTACAGAATATTAAAGGAGACTTGGAGAGATAGATTGGGAAATGAGATTAAAAGACGTGACAGCACTAGCAAACACTTTAAGAAATAAATCATAATTTTTGACAAATATACATTCCCTTGAGGTGCGTAAACTCAACTGTAAAAAATGGGCAATCTAGAGAAATTAATTATGGTATCACGTTTTAAAACATGCCAAATGTGGCTGAAAAGACCTGGCAGACTTTTAAATATCAGCAGAAGATGACAGAAAATAGCTAATACTAGACCAAGTGTGGCTCTGTTGCATCCTGTTCCCCCAACGCAATATTCCACCACTCACCCATAGCCCCCAACTGTGCAATAGTTTAAAATGGCAAAAACTTGTAAAATATAAGATTCCCCTTCTCCATTACCCTCTCTCTCCCCACCCTCCACTAACCCTCCTCTGCTTCATCCCCTCACCCCCTCCCCCCTCCTCTCCTCCATTTCCCCTCACCATCCCTCTTCCTACCCCTATCCTCCTCCATTTCCCCTCATCCCCCAGCATTCCCTCCCCCTCCTCTTCACCCTCCCTCTTCTTTCGCCTCTCCTCCTCCTCTCCCCCACTCCATCCCTCACCTCTCTCTCTCTCTCTCTCCTTTCCCCTACCTTCAGTCACTCCCTCCCTCCCTGCATAATGCCTCTCCCCTCCCTACCCCTTCCTCTTCCTCAATCCCCCCAGGCTCATTTCTCACCTCCCCAGGATCTCGATGTAAACCACCGCCGGTCCCGTTTGCTCCACCACGTCGGCGATGAAGTTGTAGTTGGGGTCGGGGGAGATGGGCCGAGCGGTCTGGAGCCGCGGGAGCTGGAGGGAGAGGCCAAGGCTGCAGCCTAGTCCTTGCCCTGGGTCCCACTCTGCTCCCTCCCCACGGGCCTAGAGCAGCAACTTCCGGACCCCACACCGACTTGAACCCCAGCCCAGGGCCCGAAGCCGCGCTCAGGGCCCAGTCCGTGTCTGTGTCTGCCCCCCCAACCCCAGCACCCAAAGCCCGAGCCTGGCTACAGCCCTGGGGCTCAACCCATGCCAGGCCTCTTCTTTCCCCTCTCCTCCTCCCTTCACCCACTCCCTCACCTCTCCCTCCCTCTCCTTTACCTTACCTTCAGTCACTCCCTCCCTCTCTCCCTCCATAACCCCTCTCCATCCCTGCTTCCCCCACTCCTCACCCCCCCCCCCCCCCCCCCCCATCCCTGCCCCCCACTCCTCCCCCCCCCCCCCCCCACAATGAAATTTTTTTTTTTTTTAAATGAAAGCCGCGGCTAGTTCCCAGAATGCAGGAACTCCTAACGACTATGAAGGCGACTCTCCGGCAACCACCCGCGAACATGTGGTGACCATGTGGCGACTGCATAGTCTCCTGCAGTCACCTAAAAAGTCGCCTAAGTGGGTCAGGCCCATTAAGGTTTTCTCCAGTAATTCTCTTACCACTGATGTAAAGTTCACCAATTTGTGGCTACCTGGCTTATCCCTCCTGCCATATAAAGGAACAACATTAGCTGTCCTCCGTGTAGAAACAAAGAACTGTAGACAGAAAATGCTGGAGTAACTCAACGGGTCAGGCAGCATCTCTGATGAAAAAAGTTGGGTGACGTTTCAGGTCGGAACTCTTCTTCAGAGTGAACAAACTGCCTGACCCACTGAGCTTCCAGTATTTTGTATCTGTCTTAGCTATCCTCCAGTCTTCTGGCATCTCACTTGTTTCTAAAGGGGCTGTCCCACTGTGGCAACCTAATCCGCCAGTTAAGAAGAGTGTCTTCGACCTTCAAGCTCGAGGGCACTCGCCTGGAAAACCTCCAGCTGGATTGACCGTCCGCGTTGAAACCGCGAGCTGGATCGACTGACCACACACACACGACACACGCGCACACGAACACGCACACGCACACGCACGCACGAACACACGCACAGACGCACACACACAGACACACACACACACACACACACACACACACACACATCGCAAAGGCTGGGGCCAGGGAAAGTGGGGGAGCGCTGTCTGAAATTCACACCCGCGATGAGGAGGAAGGTAAAAGACGGCTGCCACAGTGTACGGTAAGTCCTTTAGGGAGCGCAAGGGGGGGGGGGGGGGGGGGGGGGGGGTGGGAGAAGGGGGGGGGGAGAAAAGGGGGGGGGGGAGAAAAGGGGGGGGGGGTAGAGGGGGGGGGGGGGGGGGAGAAGGGGGGGTGACACTTTTAAGAATTATAATAAAGTTTGGCGGGCATTTTACCTAAGGTGTTCCCTGGTCCTGAAAACTCCAATGAGCCAATCAAAATGCCCAGCCAGCGAAGGAGATTGCTTACATATGCCCTCGACTGCCTGTAACTAAATAGCGACCCCACTCCACTGCACTATGAGTTAAAAAGAACCATGTCGCCCAAATTTTACTCGCGGAAAATGTTTCGACATGCTGAAAAAATTTCCGCGACCATACTGAGGCCGTGAATATTCAGGAACTTCCCTTGAGAATGAAGGAGAGTTCCAGTGACCTCATAGGACCTCCTAGGACCTCGTGTCGACCATGCTGTGAGTTTGAGTCGAGGGCAAACTTGCCTAAATTCGCAGATTAGGTCGCCGCAGTGATACAGCCCCTTAATGAAAATGCAGAAATCTCTGTGAGTGCTCCAGCAGTCCCCCCCTTTGTTCCCCAAAGCATTTTGGGATAAATCCCATCTGGTCCTGGGGATATATCCACCTTTATGCATTCCTTCTTAACAGTGACATTGTCCAGTCAATCAATGTATCCTGAATTCACTATTCTCCACTATTCTCCCCTCTGCTGCACTATCTTCCACATAAATTACCCCTTTGGTCCCTCAGGAGCGAACATTTTTCCTAGCTACCCTCTTGTTCTTAATGTACATAAAATGACTGTGATTCATCTTTAACCATACTGCCAAGAGTAGTTCATGATATTTGACTTTCACTGCCTATGACTATTCTTAATGGGTTAGTCTCTTCACGATGGGTCTCGATGTGCCATTTTCAAACGGGCTTCAGCTAGATGCAATCAAGGACTGGTGGCAGGTGGATCTGGCTGAAACAGATGGGCTCTATTTGCCCATTCTAAATGACGCCACCCTGTCATCACTGTCAACACAGCAGTGCGGTAACTGACCAAGCTCTGATCCTGTTAGCATTGGGTGGAGGTAGTGAACATCAGTCCCAGTTACTCCTTGTTGACAACCCACATTCCATCTAAAGCCTGATTCTGAGCAATTGCAGATGCAGGGCCACATTCTGTCATCCTGTGATGTAGCATTCTGCAAGTTCCAATCTGTTCCACCAGTACATTGACCTGCCTCAAATTAAATTAACCAGTTTAATTGAATTTCAAGCTTCCATTTATTAGAAAAGTCAGCAAGCGTGTAGAGTGTGATCTTACGCAAAAGTTATGTTGTCCACGTGGATTCACATTGATGCATTGAAAGTCTGAGCACAGTTTCATAAACAAGCAGCATGCTGATAAGGCCATTTGGCCCAATATATGATCCTCACAAGGTTCCAGCTGTCCTTCCTCATTCCAAACCACACTTCCATACCTCATTCACAGCCTCGATTGAATTTGTCTCTGCTATTCACTTCCATTTTATCGTACAATAGCAAGCTCTATATGCCAACTGCCCCTGAATTCTCTGCTGGATTTATAATGCCTTCCTTGTAATCTACAATCTCCAGCTCTGCAGTCTCGCTCTCCCACATCCACCTTTTTCCAAATGCTGAAGACCTTGCCTGGGCCTTTCCTCAGTCATCACATCCATCTGTTCAATGGTTTTACTGAGCACTCGCTGAGTTTTATATTGTGACCCAAATGATCTTTCTCAGATGGTCAAATAGTCTACTGTCTTCTCAGTGTTCTGCTTGCTTCTGAAGCTGTGCAAAGACTTTCAGTGCATCAATGTGATTCCATGTGGATGACATAACTTTCAATAAGGCAACCTGTCAGAACGCAATTAAGTAGGAGGGAACTGTCTTCTTCTTCTTCTTGCGTACGGCATGCACAGCCTAAAGTTGTAGGACAACTTGTTCTATTTGATCTTACTTGATTGTGCATGCCAGGTTGATTGCATTCGTCGAAACAGGGTGGACCATGTGAAGGTTACAATCTCCCACCCTGAGGGAACTGCAGATGCTGATTTACACTAAAGATAGGCAAAAAATGCTGTAGTAACTCAGAGCATCAGGCAACATCCCTTGCAATATTTCCCCTTCCGTGTATCAGTCTGAAGAAAGGTCTCGACCTGAAACGTCACCTATTCCTTTTCTCCAGAGATGTTGTCTGACTACAGCTTGTACTGTCTATCATTAGCATGCAATTGAAACTGATTTTGATCCTCTTCAGTGGTATAATCATAATTTTCTACTTGAACTGTTCTACATAGCAAAATAAAAGTGCAAAAAGGCATGTATACACTTCCAGTGAGATGCGAGGTGAGGAGATAGAGGAGGGGTGAGGTGATGACTAAGAGTAAGAACAAGAGTGTCTAATTGTCAAATGCACAGGGAACAGAACAATGCAATTCTCATTTGCTGCAGCTTTACAGGCAAAATTAATATCGGGTAATTATTAAAACCAGGCCCTGGAGCCCACAGGTCCATGCAGTACTTACCTTTTTGCCATTACTTGGTTTGTGCTTTCTATGCCTTGGTGATTTAAGTGCTTCTTTAGATACTATTGTGAGAGTTCCTGCCATCCACCATCCACTCTGAATCCAACAAACCTCGGGGTGAAAAACCCATTTCTTACATCACTCAAAACGTATTTTCCTTTACTGTAAACTGACGTCCTCTAGTTTCAGACAACTCTACTACCATCTATCCCATCAATATCTCTTTTATTAAAAATACTAAATCTGTCTAGGGCACATTACAACAGCATTATCATACAAATTTTTGCATAAGGAAATGACAGGGGAGATGGGCAAAAACTGGGATAGTGGGATTATTTTACAAAGGCACGTTTAGCACACCAGAGAGGCAGAGGCTGGGAATGGGGGTTTTTCATTGTCAGTGATGCTTTCAGGAAGAGGGAGAGAGACCCAAGGTTCATACCCACATGTCTTCTGAAACCATCCAGAAGACAGAACCAGATTACAATGAGCTGATGTTAAGAAATATTTGAGCTCATTTGATTCCGTTTTTGTAATTCCTCTTGAGGTTTAGGAATGTCATATCAAAATGAATTACCACTCTTTCCTGTTCACCCAGTAACCACCAGAATGCTAATCTCTTATTCACCTTGGATAATTACTCTTGAAAGTCCAACAGGAACAGATGTGAGTAATTACCAGCCCAGCAATTGCTCAGATTTAGGATGAAGGTCAGTGGACAGTTTAGGATGCGGTCTGTGGAGAGACAGGGAGGCCGAGGGTCTTGTATGGCGGGTGCTGCAGAATGGGAAGTGCGTAACGCATGTACAACCTGGGGGCAATCATTTATATCTGCTGAAAAGTCGTATTTACCTGCTGGACATGAAACTGCAGAGTGAGTGAGTGCTTTGCTCACAAAGCCTCAGTGAAGCAGAATATTTACCCCAGTTTGAGTCACTCACCAGGAAGGGCTCCCCACAGACAGTGAAGGTCACCGCATTACATAATCAGTCACGTACTTATCTTTTCTGATTCTCAAAACTAACAGGAAAAGGATCTGGCCAATGACAAAGTCATCAAATAACTCAGCGCAAGAAACTGTTCAACTCTCTGCTCAAGTTCCACCACTTTCCAATGTACTGGTTAGTTCCACACATCTACTGTCCTCCTGTAACCCTATAAGCATGCATCTGTGTAACCCTATAAGCATGCATCTAACTGGCTTTTGCAGGCGGCGTCACCATTTCTCACAGAGCACAACAACTGACTGAGTTAAAGGAGGGACTCGCCCCTCTCCATCCTATTCTGTTTCCAATTATGTGTAATGACTAACACACCTGCCACTTGGAGCTGCTTCTGCCAGTCTCTTGCTCTTGATTCTTGAGCTCCAGCTTGAGTGTTTGGCAAAGGATAGCAAGAAGTTGAGTTGAGCCTGAACTCCACTGCGTAAACTTATCAGACTACCTTCATCGTCTTTACAAGGGCACAAGGTAATAGGAACAGGAGTAAGCCATTTGGACCCTCAAGCCTACCCTCTCATGCAATAAATCATGGCTAATCTGCCTAGAACTCAATTGTTCTTCTGTGCCAGTTCCCCATTGCCTTCATCCCAGATCTATCTAAGGTTAACTATCTCCTCTTGAAATTCTGCCAGTGGTCTAGCTTTCATAACCCTCTGGGGCAGAGTCTAAATATTTATTGCTCCCTGTAGGAATACATTTCCTCCATTTTAAATGACCAGCTCTGTTGCGTGTTATTATGACCTTTTCTATGACTAGTAAAATCTCAACATTTTCATAGACGCTGTCTTGCCCTTTCCCCTCACCTCTCATTCCTGATGCAGTTTCAACACAAAACACCAATTATCCCTTTGCCTCCACAGATGCTGCTCAGCCTGTTGAGTTTGTAGAGTTTTGCTCTGGATTACACCATCTGCAATCTCTTGTGTCTCAACATCTGGACTATTATGCCTCTTACTAGTACCCTGTACAATTGCCACATACTTTCCTATTTCTAAACTCCAACCAGTACAGCTCAACATGCCATTTGCCTGACTAAGCATTTCCTGCACCTGCCAGCTAACCTTTTGTGATTCATGCACATGAACAACTTAGATAACCCTGTACTTCACTCATTTGCAATTCCTCTTCATTGTGATAATTAGAACCAGGATGTTTAGGCACTAAAAAACTCTGAAATGGACAGGCAAAAAGGCGTAATAAAATTACAAAAAAGGCATGAACTGGCATTTATTGACAAAGAAAGGCATAAAAAGGCATTTATTTCCACCACCAAAATATGGTTAAAAATGATAATATAAAGGTATACAACATTAAATGACCAAAGTTGCCTGGTTGCACATGATTACTAGTATTTTTTTCAAATTATCTGGTGTTAAACTATGCCGTCTGTCAGACAGAATATGCTTCAGTTGTGAAAAACTTATTTCTACCTCAGCCGAGGTCACTGGTGCATAACCAAAACAAGCTACAGACTCTGTATTCATGTCGATATCTTGTTCATTACAACTACCTTTGAGAACTTTGTCTATGTTTTCTATTTCTTCAAGATCTTTGTTAGGTAAAATTACTCTCTCACATTTTCCTTATATGTCTTTACCTTCATCGCCAGGAACTTTACGAATATCGTCAGTTACTTTGTTTAAAACTTGCAAGTTATACACTAATGTTTCACCAAGTTTCTCAAGGGAAGTGATAGCTTGTGGAAAGTTTGCAAAATTGGAAGCAATAAACACAACATTGCGGTGGAGGGATTTTTTCTGCATGATTTCACAGATGATCCTGACTGCAGCAGATACTACTTCTTCAAAACAGAATGATTTATTTTATCTTTTCAAAATTTGCAGCATAGTAGAGTACAGCAAAGAGCCATGTACCCTACCTAATCAAAACAGGCTGAGGAGGTAGTGGAATGTCGGGTGCCATTTCCTTGAACAATGACACACGTCACGGTGCTTTGAGGAAGATTTTCTTGACATTGGAAACTAGGCGATTAACATTTGGAAACAAGCTACGTATGTGCTTGGCAATTCTATTAAGTCCTTGAGCAAATGCAACATTTTGGGGAATAAAACTTTGTCACAAACAGAACATTCTCATGTTTTATACCTGAGAAACGTAGAAAAATAGGTGCAGGAGTAGGTCATTCGGCCCTTTGAGCCATTCAATATGATCATGGCTGATCATGACAACTCAGTATTCTGTACCTGCCTTCTCTCCATAACCCCATGATCCCTTTAGCCACAAGGGCCACATCTAACTCCCACTTAAATATAACCAATGAACTGGCCTCAACTAACTTCTGTGGCAGAGAATTCCACAGATTCACCACTCTCTGTGTGAAAAATGTTTTTCTCATCTCGGTCCTAAAAGACTTCCCCCTTATCCTTAAACTGTGACCCCTTGTTCTGGACTTCCCCAACATCAGGAACAAACTTCCTTGTAGCCTCCTAGCATCTTCCTCACAGCTAACACTGCCCCCCAGCTTTGTGTCATCCGCAATACCGTGTGCTTTATTTGCTGTACCTCTGGCCAAAATACATCAAGTGAAGATCTGAACAACTGAGAGCAATAGTTGAGTTGTTTGGCTTCTGCAATACTTCCGATGTCACCAAATACTCCTTGGATGGTTGACCTGCCTCCGGTGTACCGATGACCACATATTGGCAACATATCTCCACACAGCATCGGTTGTCTCGTCTATTGAGATCCATGTTTTGTTGCATGCAGCTTCATCTCTAATTTTCTGCACAACAGTGTTGAAATTGCTGTCAACATAATTTTTCCGTAATGATGACTAGCTCGCTCATTGAAGGCTTTGTGTCTCAATGCAAGGAGCATTTGTGATAAGGTGGATGAGTTGAATGTGCAGATAGCTATTAATGATTATGATATAGTTGGGATCACGGAGACATGGCTCCAGGGTGACCAAGGCTGGGAGCTCAACATCCAGGGATATTCAATATTCTGGAGGGATAGACAGAAAGGAAAAGGAGGTGGCGTAGCGTTGCTAGTTAGAGAGGAGATTAACACAATGGAAAGGAAGGACATAAGCTTGGAGGATGTGGAATCGATATGGGTAGAGCTGCGAAACACTAAGGGGCAGAAAACACTAGTGGGTGTTGTGTACTGGCCACCTAACAGTAGTAGTGTAGTTGGGGATGGCATCAAACAGGAAATTAGAAATGTGTGTAACAAAGATAAAACAGTTATCATGGGTGACTTTAATCTACATATAGATTGGGTGAATCAAATTGGCAGGGGTGCTGAGGAAGAGGATTTCTTGGAATGTATGTGGGATAGTTTTCTAAACCAACATGTAGAGGAACCAACGAGAGAGCAGACTATTCTAGACTGGGTATTGAGTAATGAGGAAGGGTTAGTTAGCAGTTTTGTTGTGCGTGGCTCCTTGGGCAAGAGTGGCCATAATATGGTTGAGTTCTTCATTGGGATGGAGAGTGACATTGTTAATTAGGACACAAGGGTTCTGAACTTAAAGAAAGGTAACTTTGAGGGTATGAGACGTGAATTGGCCCTTTACTTGATTCTTAAATCTTTGACGGTGGATATGCAATGGAAGGCATTTAAAGACTCCATGGATGACCTACACCAATTGTTCATCCCAGTTTGGCAAAAGAATAAATCAGGGAAGGTAGTGCATCCGTGGATAACAAGGTAAACCAGGGATAGTATCAAAACAACATATGAAGCGTACAAATTAGCCAGAAAAAGCAGCCTACCAGAGGATGGGAGAAATTCAGAGTCCAGCAGAGGAGGACAAAGGCCTTAATTAGGAAAGGGAAAATAGATTATGAAAGAAAACTGGCAGGGAACATAAAAACTGACTGCAAACGTTTTTATAGATATGTGAAGAGAAAGAGATTAGTTTAAAAAAATGTAGGCCCCTTGCAGTCAGAAACAGGTGAATTGATCATGGGGAACAAGGACATGGCAGACCAATTGAATAACTACTTTGGTTCTGTCTGCACTAAGGAAGACATAAATAATCTGCCGGAAATAGCAGGGGACCGCGGGTCAAATGAGATTGAGGAACTGAGTGAAATCCAGATTAGCCGGGAAGTGGTTAGGTAAATTGAATGGATTAAAGGCCGATAAATCCCCTGGGCCGGATAGGCTACATCCAAGAGTACTTAAGGAAGTAGCCCCAGAAATAGTGGATCCATTAGTGCTAATTTTTCAAAACTCTTTAGATTCTGGAGTAGTTGCTGAGGATTGGAGGGTAGCTAATGTAACCCCACTTTTTAAAAAGGGAGGGAGAGAGAAAACGGGTAATTAGAGACCAGTTAGTCTTACATCGGTAATGGGGAAACTGCCAGAGTCAGTTATTAAAGATGGGATAGCAGCACATTTGGAAAGTGGTGAAATCATTGGACAAAGTCAGCATGGGTTTACGAAAGGTAAATCATGTCTGACGAATCTTATAGAATTTTTCGAGGAAGTAACTAGTAGCGTGGATAAGGGAGAACCAGTGGATGTGTTATATCTGGACTTTCAGAAGGCTTTCGACAAGGTCCCACATAAGAGATTAGTATACAAACTTAAAGCACATGGTATTGGGGGTTCAGTATTGATGTGGATATGGAATGGCTAGCAAAGAGTAGGAGTAAACGGGTCCCTTTCAGAATGGCAGGGAGTGACTAGTGGGGTACCGCAAGACTCAGTGCTGGAACCCCAGCTATTTACAATATATATTAATGATTTGGACGAGGGAATTGAATGCAACATCTCCAAGTTTGCGGTTGACACGAAGCTGGGGGTTAGCTGTGAGGAGGATGCTAGGAGGCTGCAAGGTGACTTGGATAGGCTGGGGTGAGTGGGCAAATGCATGGCAGATGCAGTATAATGTGGATTAATGTGAGGTTATCCACTTTGGTGGCAAAAACAGGAAAGTAGACTATTATCTAAATGGTGGCCGATTAGGAAAAGGGGAGATGCAGCGAGACCTGGATGTCGTGGTACACCAGTCATTGAAAGTAGGCATGCAGGTGCAGCAGGCAGTGAAGAAAGCGAATGGTATGTTAGCATTCATAGCAAAAGGATTTGAGTATAGGAGCAGGGAGGTTCTACTGCAGTTGTACAGGGTATTGGTGAGACCACACCTGGAGTATTGTGTACAGTTTTGGTCTCCAAATCTGAGGAAAGACATTCTTGCCTTAGAGGGAGTACAGAGAAGGTTCACCAGACTGATTCCTGGGATGTCAGGACTTTCATATGAAGAAAGACTGGATAGACTTGTACTCGTTAGAATTTCGAAGATTGAGGGGGGATTTTATAGAAACTTACAAACTTCTTAGGGGGTTGGACAGGCTAGATGCAGGAAGATTGTTCCCGATGTTGGGGAAGTCCAGGACAAGGGGTCACAGTTTAAGGATAAAGGGGAAATCCTTTAGAACCGAGATGAGAAAAACATTTTTCACACAGAGAGTGGTGAGTCTCTGGAACTCTCTGCCACAGAAGGTAGTTGAGGCCAGTTCATTGGCTATATTTAAGAGCGAGTTAGATGTGGCCCTTGTGGCTAAAGGGATCAAGAGTATGGAGAGAAGGCAGGTATAGGATACTGAGTTGGATGATCAGCCATGATCATATTGAATGGCGGTGCAGGCTCGAAGGGCCGAATGGCCTACTCCTGCACCTATTTTCTATGCTTCTATGTTTCTATATGTTCTCTGTGCATTTCTCTAAAAAATCTCTGAGAGATTTGTTTTCCAATTTCCACAGTGGAATTCCACTATCAATGAATGCCTTGTACAGATCACTCAAAAACTCAGTTTGCGACTGGAGTCAGCAGAAAATGTAGTGAGGAGACAAGCTTGCGTATTTCACTTGGGTAGTCTACACCCCAGTGGTATCAACATTGACCTCTCATTTTAAATAGCCCTTGTCTTCTCCCTCTTCCCACCTCTCCTTCTAGTCCTACTGCCCCCGCCTTCCTTTTTTTTCCCGCCCCCCCACATCAGTCTCAAGAAGCGTCTTGACCCGAAACGTCGCCTAGATGCTGCCTTACCCGCTGAGTTTCTCCAGCATTTTTTGTCTACCTTCGATTTTTCCATCATCTGCAGTTCTTTCTTAAATAGATCTTGAAGAAGACTAAACCAGCGGGCAACGGCATGAACGAATGAATGACCGATGGTGGCGCCCCCAGTTTCGCCCCGGTGGTGGCAGTTTTCTTGTAAGTTATACTATGTTAACACGTTAATAATAACATTAATATTAACGTGTTAACATAGAAAACGTCATTGTAATCCTGGTACAACTAAAGGAAATAGCACGACCTTTTAGCAAAATGGCAAAAAAAGGCTGATTGTGAAAAATACATTATCCTGGTGAAATCATCAAAAAAGGCATGAAAAGGCATTTATGGCAAAATCCTGGCACTAGTGATTATTCGTCTGCATTTGAGTCCTGCTGAAATTCAATGACCTGATTGTCTTGAGACGAATGAGTCTACTAACTTCAAAATGAGTTAATTTATAATTAATGTTGCATTGCAACCTGAATGGACTTAATGGTAATGCTAATTATGGTGGCACAGCGATAGAGTTGCACCAGAGACTTGGGTTGGATCCTGACTACGGGTGCTATCCATATGGAGTATTGTACGTTGTCCCGGTGTCCAGCATGGGTTTTCTCCAATATCTTTGGTTTCCTCCCCTACATCAAGGACATACAGGTTTGTAGGTTAATTGGCTAGGTTAATTGTAAATTGTCTCTCGTGTGTGTTGGAAAGTATTAATGTTTGGGGATCGCTGGTCGGCATGGACTCGGTGGGCGGAAGGGCCTTTTTCCTTGCTGTATCTCTCAACTGAGCTAAACTAAAAATTATCTCTCTCAAGATAAGCAGCTTCAAAATCTGAGTTTCCTCTGACAGTGATGTTGATAAAAGGACTTGTTAACAGTGCAACATGACACCACAAATATTGCCAGCTTGATAGAGGGTGAATGGCAATCTGCTTCCTAACTTGTCCTGGGTCAGCAGAAGGTGAGGATGGAAAACATGGATCTATTGCACAGACCTTCCAACACCAAAATTGAAAACACTGCAGATATTAGAAAGATGGAGCGTTGGTGGGAAATGCTTAGTATCAGTGTAGAAAGGAACTGCAGATGCTGGTTTAAACCGAATATAGACACAAAGTGCTGGAGTAATTCAGCGGGATAGGCAGCATCTCTGGAGAGAAGGAATGCATGATGTTTCGGGTAGACTGAGTTCAGACTGAAGAAGGGTCTTGACCTGAAACGTCACCCTTTCCGTCTATCCAGAAATGCTGCCTGTCCCGCTGAGTTACTCCAATATTTTGTCTATTAATGCTTGGAATAAGGCAGGTAAGGGAGGAAAAGAGATTTAACATTTACATCGATGAATGTAGACGAAAAACCATTGACCTCCGATGCAATTTTGTATTCATTTCCACAGATGCTGCCTAATGTTTCCAAGTATTTTGTACTTTGATAATAGATGGACATGTACAAATAAACTGAGATCACGCTCCCTAGACAAATGGGCAATAAAGGAAAGTGCCTGAACCTCATCAGCATGCGCCCATCCCACGTGACTTCAATGCTTCTTTCAGAATGCAGTGTCTTAAATCTACTCCAAGAAGCTTAATTAGTTTGTTAATGGTCTGGCGTGTGATAGATATGTTTTGCAGTAACAGTTTACCAAACAGATTTAAGTAATTAACTGTAAATCACATCATTAAATGGTTTTCGTGCAAACTGTTATAGTGGGGAAGATTAGCACCAACTGGCATCAGGAGAGTCTGTCTCTGAATATCTAAGGATCATTTCTCCTGAAACACATCAAAACAACATTTTTGTACGCCGCACACCTCCCGAGGAGGATAAGAAATATACCTGCTGTTTTCAGATGGAAAAATGAAATAAAAAATATTGTGAACCAGATGTTGGAGATGCATATCTGTCAAATGTATTGGCGAGAAAGGGAGGATTAACATTTCCGTCAGAGAAGGAACGGTATCGGAAACATTTAACGTGCACCTCCCTTTCATCATTACACACCCACTGCACACATTTTTTTGGCTGCACTTGAAATACGTTTGGATTCTGCTTGACATTACAAGAGGTAGATTTTTTGCACACTGGTTATGCGCTCTCCTGTCAGGTGCATGAGTTGGTGGAAAAAGTGCAGATAGAAGCAATCTGCTCGATGCCTCAGTCTGGTGGCTGTCAGCCATCTGGGCTTGCTAATATGTTGTGATTAAGTGCTACCACCTTACCCGTAGGAAGGAGAGGTCCCTGTTCCGGTCGATGTTAGTGATCTCCAGGTTGCCCATGACAACTTCGCAATTCTCGTAATTCTTCCGTAGCGCACGGTATTGCTGCTCCAGGTCAGAGAGGGTGCTCAGCTTGTTCTCAGTCCCGGCACACACTGTTATGATTTAAAGCACAAGAGAGGAAGAATTAAGGGTCTATTGGCAAAACATTACATCGGTCAATCTTCCTGCCATTCACTTGATTATCATTATAAAATTAAGTTATTGATTGTTTTCTTCAGAACATGAAAGAAAATGATTGCTGCTGTAACCCTGCAAGAACAAGGTTTGTTCCGTACTTATACTACAGTGCCAGCTATCAAACAATCTCCTAACTAAAATAAACTGACAATCAACGCATTCCTCCCTGAGGTGCCAATAATTGAGTGACTGCAGAAATGAAAATTACTGTGCATCCAAAAATGTGTTCAGCTAATAAAAATTCTGATTCAAGAATTGTTGACTACCTCCAGTTTAATGGTATTTGTAAAATGACCAACGGAAATGAGAAAATTAAGCCCAATTTACACAGATGGTGCGCTAAAATATTAGCAATTTCATTGAAAAGAACCAGGATTACAGGGCTATGAATGAGCAGTAATGAGCAACATACCATCAGTTTCGCATTACAAATCAAACCAGCACTTCACACTGAAAACAATGAATCATGGACATTCATTTCAGATTAGCACGGGATCAAAAACAAGGTTTATTGAGTTAAGGGCCTGTCCCACTTGGCCGTCATTTGCATGCCATTTACGCGACTTCCAAAAATGTGGTAATCGCTTTGTGACGCACGGGTAGCGTGTGGGTAGCACGGGACGGGCGCATGGAGAGGTGTGGAGGAGTGTGGAGTTGTGAGCAGTATTGCGCGGCCCTCCAGGATTTCGTGCTGAGTAAAATCTTTGTGCGCCACCGGCGTGGCGTATCGCTTATGCATGCGGACATACTGCGGTCGCACGCTGACGTCCTGACCTCGTACATGTAATGCGTGGTGATGCATTATTACGTCACAGTGGCGTAACCATGCGCCGCCGCGCAACGCCCATATGCAGTCGGCCCGCCTTTTACGCGTCATGGATATAAGCGCGCACGATTTAAGAGTCCATTGTGGATAATTATTTAGCATTTTCAGAACAATGGGAATGTTGGCAATCTTTGGCAACAGGCAATTCACATGAGGAATGAGGATTTGGCAGATGTTTGTATACAGAACAAACTGGAAATCCTTGCACACAAATTCCTGAAAGGTTACATACCAATATAGAAATGGAAGAGCAAACCAGATAAGTGATACAAAATCCTGTAGTAACTCAGCGGGACCAGCAGCATCTCTGGAGAGAAACAATGGGTGACGTTTCGGGTCGAGACCCTTCTTCAGACTGAAGAAGAGTCTCAACCCGAAACGTCATCCATTCCTTCTCTCCAGAGATGCTGCCTGTCCCGCCGAGTTACTCCTGCATTTTGTGTCTATCTTCAATTTAAACCAGCATCCTTAAATTTAAACCAGTCCGTTCCTATAGATTAATTTGGTCTGCAGCTTGGTCTGCAGCTTGCTACTTTTCATTCACCTCTTTTTTTGAGTAGGGGCATTACATCTGCAGTTTTCCAATTGCTAGCACCACTCAAGAAATGGGAACATTGTAGAAAATCACCATGAATATCATAAACTAACTGGGTAAATATCATAAACTGGGTATTCAAATGACGTCAAGCGCTCCAGACGGCTGTGCTTACGCATGAAGACGCGCGCGACTGTCACTACTGGCCTGTCGCGTAAATGACGGCCAAGTGGGACAGGCCCTTTATGCTATGGCCAGGGAGATTTATGTCCAAGGAAACTATTTCAGAGAAGAAACTGTGCTCACAGCGCTAGGAAGCAGTAAGATCACTCCTTGCACTTGTACCCCCAGCATTCACCTCACCAAGTGGAAACATCCAACCATTCCACAACCTTTTAATGCATAACATTGCACAAAATTGTGTTTGTCGCGAAAGCTGTTGTAGTGCATTCTGCTACCACAACCAGAGAGCAGTGCTGACTGCTATCTACCTCTTTGATGTCCCTCGGACTATCCTTGACCGGACTTTGCTGGCTTTACCTTGCACTAAACGCTATTCCCTTATCATGGATTGATTGTAATCATGCATTGCCTTTCTGCTGACTGGTACCTCGGTACACGTGACAATAAACTGAACTGAACTGAAATTAACTGATCTGAACTGCCAATGTGCATAGAGTAACGAGTTATAAATTATAGAAGGAAATAGCTTTGTAAATCAAGTCTGTGGTGTTGTAGAAAATGTTTGTGAATCAAACATTTGTCATTTCAAGGAATACCTGTGTGGCACAAAAGGCTGGAGTAACTCAGCGGAACAGGCAGCATCACTGAAGAGAAGGAATGGGTGACGTTTCAGGTCAAGACCCATCTGAAGTAGATTCTCAACCCAAAACATCACCTATTCCAGCTCTCCAGGGATGCCACCTGTCCCGCTGAGTTACTCCAGCACTTTTTGTCTATCTTTGGTTTAAACCAGCATCTGCAGTTCCTTCTTACACAATACCTGTGTGACATCTTGTTCACAGACTGAAAATACGAAGACTGCAGCCACTGACTGTTGGTGGGAGAGGGAGCGGTAAATGGGATGTCAAGGTTACGTTCACCTGGAATGGTGTTGACACTTGGTCCATTGATTTGGGAAAGATCATAGTTGCAGCTATGTTGGAATAACGTAGAAACGTTTGACCAGGGACATCGTCAGAACCTTTTTCCTAGAGTGGAAATGGCATGGACCAGAGACCATAGCTTGAAGGTGAGAGGGGAGAAGTTTAAAGGATGTGCGCTGGGCAAGGTTTTTAGACTGAGGGTGATGGCTGCCTGAAACGCCATACCAGGGGTGTTGGTAGGGGCAGTTACAATAATGGAATTTAAGAGGCTTTTAGATGAGCACATGTATATGCAGGGAATGGAGATATATTGATCACGTACAAGCAGAGGAGATTAGTTCAATGCTAAAGCTGTGTTGCCTTTGGTTTGGAAATGCTAAAGCTGTGTTGCCTAATTAAAGTTGCCTTGCCTAATTAAAGTTACCTTGCCTAATTAAAGTTGCCTTGCCTTCCATATAATTAAAAGTCTAATCTTGACCACTGCCTGTTTGCGCTTTATATTGATTTCAGAAAAAAACACTACCACGTATGGCTGTGATCTTTGGCCATCTTACTCAGTCCCCCTCCGCTCATCGGGTGCCAAGGATTTTTCCCATCGATGAAAAATAAGAGAGTTATTAGTGTTTAAAAAATGTTGAGGTTCTCTCTCCTATCAATCATGCCATGAAGGCCACGCCCCTTCATGGTGGGAGAGGGGGAGAGGGGGGGGGAGGGACTATAAAACCTTGAAGTTTGGGCATGGCTCAGTCTCTGCAAGATGGTGGAGGGAGAGGTCACGACTCGCTGTCTTTAGTGGCCTTGCACCCTGCTTGAAATGGTATGAAACTGCACTTGAATTTGATGGCCTTGCACCCTGCTTGAAATGGAATTTCAAGGAATAGCCGTGATTCAACTGCCAGCCCACCAGCCGTGAGTGAGTGAGCTGCCAGCACAACAGGCTTAAGTGACTGAGCCGCCAGCCCAAGAAGCCATTTGGCCCGCAATGTCCATACTAGCCCTCTGGAAACCAGTCTCTTCAGCCCACAACACCTCTACTAGCGCTCCAGAAAGACCCCCCCCCCCCCCCCAACGGGTCCCACTTAGTCTAGTACATACTACAAGTGTTCTTACATATTTCAGAATACATTTGCATCAAGAGCAAGTTAGCATGTATTGCCCATTGCTAATTGCTCCAGATAGTGTGAGACTGGAGAGCTGTTACAAAGTCTCCAAAATAACAAGCTTATAATCCAGAAACTTGCAAAGGACTAGTTCACCAAGTAGCATCAATGCCACAGTGAGACCTGAAGTTACAAACGCTATGTTGTTCAGTGTTTAGCTCTGGACTACCACAGCCCACCACTTAACATAGTTCTCATTGTCAGGCAGTGTTTGGAGTCACAGCTCAAATGGAAAGATGCACTAACGTGAACAATTAAATATTATAATTGCCAGTCTTTTGTATCTCTTCTGTGAAAAAGCAATTAATGCAAATTGTACGTTTTAGATCTTACGTTGATAAAGTTGTGCTCAGCAAAGTTACAAAGGGTGCAGGGACAGGTGGGAACCAGGGTCAGAACTTGGTCCGGCCAAGCTCAGACTAATGAAAAGGTTTCTAGTACTTGGTAATCTACTGCTGTTCCCATTTTACAAAGCCATTTAGTCCTTGTAGCAGAGAAGTGAAGAGACCTGGTGTGGAACTTAAAACATTGGTACAGCTCGTTAACCTTGCCTCCTCTCTTTCTACTTCATCAAATATCTCCTTCTCTTCTATTCGCCATTGTCAATGTCCATACAAATATATTATGCTGGATGCCAGACCACACCAGGGGGGACACAGACATCTCTCCTTAGATATAAAAGCTTCTCCTCTACAATTTCTAACATTTATTAGTGAGCATCCAATGAGCAGAAATGCTGGGTTTGAACTTCCCGAGAGCAGAACAATCCTCAATAATTTTGCATTGTTAGATTCCTCCATATACTTAGCGATTTAATTGTGGTTGCTTCTGTCTCTAGTGAAACTGATACCGAGACAGAGTGCAGAATTGTTGGTATGTCTGACGTTGTGTTTCACGGACCGGGTTAATTTAAATTACACCTTTGGTCTCCAAGTGCTGAGCTGAGTAACCTATCCAAGAAAAGCAGTCTACTCCAAAGGCGGATGCTGCAAAACACTTTCAGACATCTATGCAGAGTCTTGTTGTGACGAATTAACACAAAACGCCTTTGTTCGCCAGACCCAGCATCTTAGCAATGGAATAGTTTGATATGGTGGTTTTTAAAATAACTAGGAAATGAAAAGGGTTTGGTCACAGACTGCCCTGGGTAATTTCAACCTTCATGATGGTATACGGCCAGATAGAGGAGACCGTGAATACAAACTGAATATCGATCACCTCTTGGGGCAGTAATCCGGCTGCAATTAATTTTCACTTCCAAGATTTGCAGCTGTTCTTTTATTAGAATGTGCCAACACTGAGGCATCTTATAGCGCATGCTGGAGTAGGGTTCACACTTAATACACTAGTGGTGTCACCATCCACACACCTTTAATGCAGAGCTGGGCGGGCAGGTGCAGTGTAACCAGCCTTTCCCTGAAAGCTGTGCACAGACTCGGGTGGGGGGGATACTTGGCAGAGAGGGATGGATGGCTCTTGAAGTGGAGGAGCCGGATCTTGGCACAGAGGGATGGACTGCGCTCATAGTGAAGGAGCCGAAATTCAGAAGGGCAGATGGTGCATGGGGAATGGGAATGGTAGCCACTATTAAAAGGCCCAGACTTGTCTTTTACTCCAGACTGACATTGGTGCTTCTGAAGATGCCCTACTTTGCTTGGAACCAGCTGCTCTCTTCACTTCAAACACATAGGGAATTACGTTGGCAACTATGGTGAGACCAGGTCCTAGGTAATGAAAATCTGACCACGTGTGGTGCTCAGGGAGAGGATGAGAGGACGGTACTCATGACGGGGGAGGAGTGCCAAGTAAAACTGAGGAAAGTGGAGACATTCGAATGAAAGGAATGGTGGTGCCCAGCCCTGAAGTTCCAACATGTGTCCTCATCTGCAACGTTAACATGGAACGGATTAGTTCTCAGAAACTAAGCACATGAAGTAAATACTTTTTAGTTCCTTCCCCTAACTTCACTTTATTGTTAATCCCTTCTGTTCTATTACTCTCTTAGATGCATTCCAGGCTTTCAAGTAAATGAATCTTTTTCATTGAACTCATCTGCCCCAAATAATACCAGGTTCCACTCGTCTAAGCTTCGAGAGGCCTCTGGCGAGGTATGGCTGTAGTTACTCATCAGCGCACATGCTTCGTAATCACTCCGCCTATGTTTCCACATTTGCGTGACAGAGATAGCACAGTAACATTTTACAGAAACAGACCCTTCGGCACACCAACTCCACATCCATTATCAAGCACCCATTCACATTATCCTATATTAACCACATTTTATACTCCCCACATTCCAATCAATGTCCCCAGATTTTACACTTCACCTACTTTATTAGCTGCACCAACAGTGCACACAGGTGTGCACACACACACACTCATGCAGACACATCTGCATACGCACGTGAACATACATACTCAAACATGTGCTTTTATCTCTGAGTGCATGTATTTGCCTGTGTGCGTGAGAGCACTTGTATGCGTGTGTATGTGTGAGTGTGTGCTTGTGTATGCATGTGTATGTGTGAGTGTGTGCTTGTGGGGGCTTGTGTGTGCATGTGTATGTGTGAGTGTGTGCTTGTGGGGGCTTGTGTGTGCATGTGTATGTGTGAGTGTGTGCATGTGGGGGCTTGTGTGTGCATGTGTATGTGTGAGTGTGTGCATGTGGTGTGTGTGTGAGTGTATATGTGTATGTTTATGTGTATATATATTGTGTGTGCATGTGTATGTGTGAGTGTGTGCATGTGGGGGCTTGTGTGTGTGTGTATGTGTGAGTGTGTGCATGTGGGGGCTTGTGTGTGCATGTGTATGTGTGAGTGTGTGCATGTGGGGGCTTGTGTGTGCATGTGTATGTGTGAGTGTGTGCATGTGGGGGCTTGTGTGTGCATGTGTGCATGTGGGGGCTTGTGTGTGCATGTGTATGTGTGAGTGTGTGCATGTGGGGGCTTGTGTGTGTATGTGTGAGTGTGTGCTTGTGGGGGCTTGTGTGTGCATGTGTATGTGTGAGTGTGTGCATGTGGGGGCTTGTGTGTGCATGTGTATGTGTGAGTGTGTGCATATGGGGGCTTGTATGTGCATGTGCAAACAAACCTATGTGAGAGAGGCTCCTCGTGCACATTATGTGTTGGCCTTAATGCGTCCCCTTTGCTAATGATCCTTGGAGCTACCCTTGGACTGACAAGGAAGATGAGAACATAGCAGACTATGGCTTAAATCGTGGCCTCTCTTGTCCCATACTTTCATAGGTTGCTGTACACTGCATATACCCGATTGAATTCAATGGTGGACCCATGCCAGGTGCGCTCTCTGAGGCAGCTGATGCTCTCCACTTAGTAGTGGCAGTGTTTAACATTCACAGACAGGGTTCAAGTATGTAATAGTCATTTTCCTCAATCATTATGATGTGGGAAATAGGAATTCACATTCCACCATCCCACAAGCAAACTGGACATGAGATCATGGTTCTGACCCCTTCCCTTCATCTATCACCAGGCTTCCGTCATGGCCGTGGTGTGAGTACAGCGGGCTGGGCTGCGAGAGCCCAACTCCATCTTGTCATCCTTATTCTGTTGCTGGCCATTGGTAAGGGGCTTCGCCAGTGACGGTGGTGATTAATGAAGATGAGGTAGTTCAACCTCAGGCAAAACCCGAATGTGCAGCTCTGCACAAACGACCTCTATGGATGCAAGGAGAGGAATTAATCATGGCATCACTCACACGTGGATTGCTGTTTATTCCATAAATACCATGAATGTTAAAAGATTGTTAATATGCAGCATCAGCATCAGTGATATTTGAAATGGGGTTACAGAATCATACAGTACAAAAGCAAATTCTCTCACCCATTGAGTCTGCACCAGCTATCAAGCTCCCACCAATCCCAATTTATTTCCCAGTCTTTCTATGAACATCCCCCAGATTCACCCACTACACATTGACAGCAATTCACAGCAACCAATTAACATACTGTAAGTTTCCAATGCAAGAGCAAACCAGAGCACCCGGGTTAAAATGTGCAAACTCCTTGCAGCAGCAGAGGGCAGGATTGAACCTGGGATGCAGGATCTGTGAGTTAGCAGCTTTGGAGACACAATGAACTGCAGATGCTGGAATCTCCCGTAGAATACAAAGTGCTGGTGTAACTCAGCAGGTCAGGCAGCATCTCTGGAGGACATGGATAGGTGACTTCTTAGGCTGAGACCCTTCGTCAGACTGTTCACAGGCAGTGGCTTTATTAGCTGCATCACCCCCAAACTAATTGTCGACTCATGATAAGAAAATAAAGAAGCAAGGCATTTATGTGACCCTTAAAACACGCTGGAAATGTCCATTGTTGGAGTACAGCGTTGTTAAGTAGACATTGTGCAACTGCAATGCCCCATACACAATGGATGACCAGTGAATCTGATATGCAACATATATGTCAATCGCACCATTAAACTTTCAGACTCAAGTTTTGTTAGAAAATTTACAATTTTCTTCCTTTCATAACTTTTCAGGGCACTTAACGTTGATGCTGTCTGAGAAACTATTAATTTCCTGTTAATGGACTGATAATGATAGGTTGCTGGTAACAATTAATGGGCAGAACATAAATCTCTGCTCTGGTTCTGCCATGTGTTGTGACCCTCGAGTAGTGAAGATTCACTCAACAGTTGAGAGCATCGCCACAGTGAAAGGCAACAGCAGGATTGCATCAGTGTCCCCCCAATCACCACCACAAGCGGACAAGGCAGGTAAACGGTAACCTCTGGTGGTGTGTGTTTCCTGAGGTTGCTGCCTGTCTACATTTTAACCTCTGCGAGCAGCGATCAGAGCAACTCACAACCCACCATCACAGGACGTTCTTACATACTGTGATGTCCTCAACCATCTGCTATCCTTCCAGCATCCAATGTCCGGCAATGACACAACACTCTCAACACTGCGATTTCACTCAAATCCATGACATCTCTCAACACTGCAATGTCCCTCAAATCTACAATGTCCTCAACCCCATGATATCCCTCAACTCAGTGATGATCTTCACCCTAGCGATGTCCCTCAACTCCATGATGTTATTCAATTTGATGATGCCCCTCAGGCCAAGTATATCCCTCAACCTCATTATTTCATTCAACACAACGATGTTCCTCAACCCAATAATGTCCTTAACTCATGAATGCATCTCACCTCATTGATGTCCATCAATGCAATGACATCCCACAACCTCATGATTTCCCCCAACCTAATGAAATCTCATAGCCCCATGATATCCCTTGAGCTCACAGTGTATCTCAGGGCTATGCTGTCCCTGAAAACTGTGCTGTCAGTGAACCCTGTGCTGTCAAAGAGTCATACAGCATGGAAACAGGCCTACCATCCATATAGTCCACGGCAACAAAGATGTCCATCGATCTGTACTAGTCTTATTTGCCCATGTTTGACATAAAATCATAGTTATGAATCTCTAGCATAACATTCATCAGTTGCACATTGTGTGCCCCAATATCATGATGTCCTTCATGCTCACGATATCCCTGTTATCCCAGTAGGCAGTTTCCTTCGAGCCCTGGCAAGGGCCAGCATAGACCCACTCATCCATGGATGGATTGAGGGCATGAGTGAGCATGAGATTAACTGGAACCTACTGACCAGCTTGAATACTTGGGATGCAAAGAATAACCTTACAGAGATAGCCCACTGAAACAGTCCTCCATCTCAGATCACCTAAACCTGGGAGGCAGGTTCCTATCATGCTCCGTCCCCATTCACCCTCAAACACACATATATGGCTTGTTCTGTGCAGCTATTTTAGTTTTGTTTATTTAGTTTAGAGATACAGTGCGGAAACAGGTCCTTTGGCCCACCGAATCCGCACCACCCAGCACTCCCTGCACATTAACATAATGCCTACACATGCTAGGAACAATTTACACAAACCCAAGCCAATTAACTTACAAACTTGTATGTCTTTTGAGGAAGAGGAAACCAAAGTTCTCGGAGAAAACCCACGTGGTCAGTGGGAGAACATAGAAACTCCATCCAGACAGCACCCGTAGTCAGGATCGAACCCGGTTCTCTGGCGCTGTAAGGCAGCAACTCTACTGCTGCAACACCGTGCCACCCATTTTGTGGCGGCAATTCCTTGTGGACAGAAAGTTGTCACAAGGTCATCAATTCTCACATCTTCCTTCCGATTATTTGCGATTCAGCTGGTATTTGCCCCAATGATAAGGGAGTGCGACAAGACTGTGAGCACAACTTTTGTGAGCGCAACGTCCAAAAGTATTCAATACTATAATCCAGCGCATCACTGAAATACCATATCACACCTGTGTGAAAATGCCATCAGCTAATCTGCAAAAAAGCCAGGCGATAACATTGGATGACAGTATACCATTCTGCTCAGCAGCACACAGCATTGTAACTCCCCCATTACATCCCTGAGATGCAGACTGCCATTTAACATTGAAAGATTAATAACTGAAGTGCTGAATTCTGTTAAAATTCTGACTCAATAATCTTGAAAAGAAAGTGATTCACCACAGCTGGAAGGTAATCATAATTGGCACCAGGTCCTCCTTTGTTATAAATTAGCTACGGATGCATTATTAATCTCGGCAGATGAGGCTAATTTTTTTTGCCAGATAGCAACAGTACTTCAATAATTAGTTCTGATATCAACGTGCTTTTGAAATCAGGCTCAATGCAGCTATCGCTATTCCCAAAGACTGGTATAGAACACCACGTATAAATCACCTCAAAGGGGCTTTCATGATGATCTCAGGATGTCTCAGGGCACTTTGTAGACCACAGTATATCCTTGCAGATCAGCCCTGGTTTGAACATGGGAAATAACGAAGCCAGTGCCACACAGCAAGTTTCCACAATCAGCACTGCAATAATGTTTAGATCATCTGTTTAAAAAAACGATATTGGTTGAGGGAACAACATTAACCAGGAAACTAGGGGCTAACTCTCCATTGATGCCACAGGTTTCAAAGACATGAGCCTCAGTGTAATTGGAAGGACGGCACTTCTGTCAATGTAGTGCCGAATCTTGGAACAGAATTTAAACTGGCAACTCTCCAATGTAAGATAATTGTGGGAAGGAAACACACTCCGTTGACAACATAATGACCTGATATTGTAATTTATATACAGTCAAACGCACGTAAGCTGAGTGAAGTTCCCGACATGAAGCTATGTTTATCCAAGGCATTGTTAATCCACAATTAGTTTATGATTCAAGTATCCTCTGTTCTGCAAGTTACCTGGATTGTGTTAATCTGAAAACTAACAATTCTGGAGAGATTGCCAGCGGAAATTTTCACTCTTTTCTGGCAACTCCCATCAACTGAGAGCTCAGCGTGCCCTCTTCTCAGCACAGCACAAATGAAATGGTGTGTTAGGTCACTGTTTCTCTTTAATATCTATCACCTTGGGTTCAATCCAGACAAAACAGATGGGCTGAAGATATCCTCTCTCCAACAGCTGCCATGGGTCAACAACAAGAGATCTGGCACCAACCCAGTCTCAATCAAGGTCTAAATGAGCTACTTTTGTCTGATCAAGGCTGAAACTCTGGGCCAGGTCTTGCTGGAGCATGCTGATCAGGTGCTTTTCTCCTGCCCCTCTTGTTAAGAGGGTTTTGCTGGGGAAAAGTCTGCAGGAAATACAAGGTACCAATAATGGTGTGAGGACATGATCAGGTTCATAGTGAATGGAAGACTGGCGTGGAATAAGCATTGAAGAAAAAATCCAAGTCAAAATCCAAAGAGAGAAACAGCACTGAAATCCAGCACAGGTGAAAGGAAAATTGATTGATGGAGAGAGAGCATAAAGAAAGAAAACGTCAAAAATAAACATTGACATTTATTAAATATCGAAGAATTGATTCCTTGCTGTCTTGACCTATACTTTAACATGGAATCACAAGCAACTGTAGATGCTGCAGTCTTGAGCAAACTGCAAATTGCTGGAGGAACTCAGGGGATCAGGCAGCGTCTGTGGAAATGACTCCACTCAAAACATTTGTCTGTCTATTCCCACTGTAGATGCTGCCTGACCTGTTGCGTTCCTCCAGCACTTTATATTCTTTAACATGTTACCTATCTGTGCCAGATTAGTGGATTCTCATTTCAGTAACAATTGATAGGTTATTAAGTAGCCAAATTTACAGTCATCAATGAACTGACTAGCACACCCTTGGAATGAAGGAGGACACAAGAGCACCCAGGAGAAACCCACATGGTCACTGGACAAATGTGCAAACTCCTTACGGACAGCGATGGGGGTCAGGATCAAACCTATGTCCCTAGAACTGTGAGGTAGCATCACATATTGCTGCATCACTTCTTGTGTTATTTTAATTAAACTGCAGATAATATTAAGCTAATGAAGGATCTGATATTGGTCTGCACAGCGCAGATTTGTGGCAATTAGAAATAATTTTCCAAAAGCTGACTACTAAGTAGGGACATTCAAAGCCAATGGGAGGATGTTGCCAGGACTCAAGGGCCTGAGCTACAGGGAATGGTTGAGCCGGCTAGGACTTTATTCCTTGGAGCACAGGAGGGTGAGAGATGATCTTATAGAGGTGTAAAAAATCTTGAGGAATAGATCGGGTAAATGCACAGTCTTTTGCATAAAGTAGGGGAATTGAGAACTATAGGTTTAAAATGGGGGGGGAGATTTAATAGCAACCTGGGTACATTTTTTTAATGCAAAGAGTGATGGGTATATGGATTGAGCTGCTGGAGTAGGTAGTTGAGGCAGGTACTGTTGTGATGTTTAGGAGGCATTTAGACAGGTACATAGATAGGCTTGGTTTAGTGGGAGGTTACAAAGAAAAGCTGGAGAAACTCAGCGGGTGCAGCAGCATCTATGGAGCGAAGGAAATAGGCAACGTTTCGGGCCGAAACCCTTCTTCAGACTGATCAGGGGGGGTTACACAGAATGGAGAAACTCAGCGGGTGCAGCAGCATCTATGGAGCGAAGGAAATAGGCAACGTTTCGGGCCGAAACCCTTCTTCAGACTGATCAGGTTTAGTGGGATATGGGCCAAATGAAGGCAGGCGGTACTAGTGAAGATGGGGTATGTTGGTCGGCATGAGCAAGTTGTGCCATACAGAATTACTGTGACTATGAGATGCATCTTGCTCTTTCTCCAAGGATTTCTTGCATTAGTAACTCCAGGAAATTTGGGGGCAATTTCAGTCTACTGGCAACACAAGTATTGAAGCCGATGGCAGTGGTTGAATAATTAGAAGTGTGACTGTCTCATCTCATTAGTTTTCCCTGGGAAATGGATCAAAGTCGATCCGGGAAGATTGGTGATCCCATCTGAGTACCAATTCCGACTTTAAAACAGGGAATCTACAATTCAAACTACCGTTCCCTAGTTTCTTAACATGCCAGTTTTTTACAGTGATTTACCTGAGAAACAATGTTCATTTTAAAACTGTTGTTCTGTCAGTTGCAGGGCCTGTTTCCATGCTGGATCAGTCAATTAATCAATTCTTAAACTTATCTGCCTCCTCAAACAGAAGAAATATGGCGATCTGAGCACAGACAGATCCGTCTGGAAATTCACAGAACAATGGTGTAGAAAGGTTACCGCTTTTTAATGCCCATTGTGTATTCAGTTGTAAATCTGGAAAGCTGTTACTCAGCTTCTCCCCCAGATATCAGACTATTGAACTGACCTCTCATAAGCAAGGGTGTAGTCCTGATCTCCCAACCTACCTGACTGCGGACTTTGCACTTTTGAATTCATTATTTGTGCTTTCTCTGTAACAGTAATGCTATCATGCTGCTGCACAACATTTTGCACCCTGCTATTTTTTTCTTTACACCACATGCTGCATTTATGTATGTATTATAGTACTCCACTGAATCTTGCTGCACAAGACAATAATAATAAACCAAACCAAACCAAACCAAATGTTTGGCTGCGATAACAGGAGATCCTTCTCATAATGCAGATTGTTTAAGAGTAACTGTAGTGTGATATCGACGGCAGCACAATAAAACAACGCAAGGCACTCAACATTGTATTACTGCGTGTCATTTGACACCAAGTCTCATAATGACTTGCAATCAAAAGACTTGGTTCGAGAGGTGGGTTTTTGTAATAACAAAGGAAAAGAAAGAAGTGGGTAACTTCAGAGAGGGAGCCCAAGGGCTCGGCCTGGATAGATGCCCACCACTCAAGGAGAGCTTGCGCAATGAAATCATCATGTATTGTTTGATTGGGAGCAGGGACTTAGGTGCTGTAAATAAAAATAGTAATGTGTTTTACTTTGGGAGAGCAGAGTTCCAGCACTCAAGATAAGCAGCTACTAAGGTTATTTTTGCAAGTGTTGAGCTGTGGCTTGTCATTTCTCAGCCAATCTTCTAAATGGATGAGCACAAGGGGGAGAGAGAAACAACACACCAGGCTACAGCTGTTGGAAATATTCCGCCTTGCACACCATCAAAATGCAGCACATACATCTTGACGGTTAAAAGCAAAACAAACAATCTGGCATCTGATGGTTTAGAAACTGTGCTGATTCTGCACCTGGCTTACTTATTGTTGTGGTGTGTGATCGGGGGATCTGGAGTACAAGCAAGGATTGCGGCAAGAGCCGGTCTTAGAGCCAAAGAGTCACAGTGTGATACAGTGTGGAAACAGGTCCTTTGGCAAAACCTGTCCGCACTGCCCAACATGTCCAGCTACACCAGTCCCACCTGCCTGCATTTGGTCCATATCCTTCCAAACTTGTCCTATCCATGTACCTGTCTAACTGTTTCGTAAACTCAACTACTCAAGGCAGGCTCAACTACAGTGCCCACCATAATGTTTGGGATAAAGACCCATCATTTATTTATTTGCCTCTGTACACAATTTGCGATTTGTAATAGAAAAAAAATCACTTGTGGTTAAAGTACACATTATCTGATTTTAATACAGGCCATTTTTATACATTTTGGTTTCACCATGTAGAAATTACAACGGTGTTTATACATAGTCCCCCATTTCAGGGCACTATAATGTTTGGTACACAACAATGTCATGTAAATGAAAGTAGTCATGTTTAGTATTTTGTTGCATATGGTTTGCATGCAATGACTGCTTGAAGTCTGCGATTCATGGACATCACCAGTTGCTGGGTGTCTTCTCTGGTGATGCTCTTCCAGGCATGTATTGCAGCCACCTTTAGCTTATGCTTGTTCTGGGGGCTAGTCCCCTTCAGTTTTCTCTTCAGCATATAATGCATTCTCAATTGGGTTCAGATCAGATGATTGACTTGGCCACTCAAGAATTGACCATTTTTTAGCTTTGAAAAACTCCTTTGTTGCTTTAGCATTACGTTTGGGATCATTGTCTTGCTGTAAAATGAACTGCCGGCCAATGAGTTTTGAGGCATTCATTTGAACCTGAGCAGATAGGAAGTGTCTATACACTTCAGAATTCATTATGCTACTACCATCAGCAGTTATATCATTAATGAAGATAAGTGAGCCAGTATCTTCAGCAGCCATAACACCCCCACCACCGTGTTTCACAGATGAGGTGGTATGCTTTGGATCTTGGGCAGTTCCTTCTCTCCTCCATATTTTGCTCTTGCCATCACTCTGATATGTTAATCTTCATCTTACCTGTTCACAGGACCTTTTTCCAGAACTGTGGTTGCTCTTTTAAGTACTTCTTGGCAAACTGTAACCTGGTCATCCTATTTTTGCGGCTAACCAGTGGTTTGCATCTTGCTGTGTAGCCTCTGTATTTCTGTTCATGAAGTCTTCTGCGGACAGTGGTCATTGACAAATCCACACCTGACTCCTGAAGAGTGTTTCTGATCTGTCAGACAGGTGTTTGGGGATTTTTCTTTATTATAGAGAGAATTCTTCTGTCATCAGCTGTGGAGGTCTTCTGATTAGTAAGCTCACCAGTGCTCTCTTTCTTCTTAATGATGTTCCAAACAGTTGATTTTGGTAAGCCTAAGGTTTGGCTGATGTCTCTGACAGTTTTGTTCTTGTTTCTCAGTCTCACAATGGCTTCTATGACTTTCATTGGCACAACTTTGGTCCTCATGTTGATAAACAGCAATAAAAGTTTCCAAAGGTGATGGAAAGACTGGAGGAAAGACGTGGTGCTGAGAGCTCTCTTATACCTGCATTAAGGAGACAATTAAACAGACGCTTGTGAAGCCATGTGTCCCAAACAATATGGTGCTCTGAAATGGGGGGACTGTGTGTAAACACAGCTGTAATTTTTACATGGTGAAACCAAAATGTATATAAATAGCCTTGAATAAAATCTGACAATGTGCACTTTAACCACATGTGAATTTTTCTATTAAAAATCTCAAATTGTGGAATATAGAGGCAAATAAATAAAAGATGGGTCTTTGTCCCAAACATTATAGAGGGCACTGTACTTCCTCTGGCCACTTGTTTCATACACCCACTACCATCTGCAGGAAAAAGCTACCCCTCAGATTCCTATTAAACCTTTCCCCTTCACCTTAAACCTACGTCCTCTGGTCTGCTTGCTTATTTCCTGCAACCGTTAAAGTCATCGGGTTCAATGGAAGGTTTTATATACCACTGCACTGCACATAAATTAACGTTTGCTTGGCATTTATAGAAGTTATAGTCAGGAAAAACCACTAGCCCGGTACCATCAAAGTCCTGAGGGTGCTGGATTATTGGAACATCACTGTATAATAATTAAGAACACGAGCAGCAAACAAGAAAAAAATCAAGGTATTCCCCTTCGGAGTCAAAGCAGGAAAGTGAATGGAGGTGATTCACTCTCAGATATCAGTTTAATAAAGGGTACAGGAAGAAGTTATTTAGGGGTGGGAGATTGCAACCTTCACGTGGTCCGCCCTGTTTCGACGAATGCAATCAACCTGGCGTGCACAATCAAATAAGATCAAATAGAACAAGTTGTCCTACAACTTTAGGCTGTGCACCCAAAACGCAAGAAGAGGAAGAAGTTATTTAATCTGAAATTAAGCACAAATCGATTTTGACCAATTATGTTTTATTCCTCAGCCTGCGGCACGGGTCCACTTTCTATCACATGTTCAGTAACAATTCCATAGGCAAAAACAGAAAATGCCTGAAACACTCAGCAGGCCCGGCAGCAGCTGTGGAAAAGTCATCTTTGATCTGAAGCATTATCTCTATTCCTCTCTCCACAGATGCTGCCTGATCTGATGAGCAAATCCAGTTTTCTGCATTGCTGAAGGGGAAACAGGGCCATTCTGTGCATCCCAAACAGAACAAGGCTATTCTGGGCACATTCTGTACCCTGGATGAGTCCTTTGATGCAGGGTAACTCAAAACAGGGCCATTCTGATTTCATCCCCATCCACCAACTAAAGATTCATTCCTTCCACCATCAGGCTATTCTGTGGGCACATTCTGTACCCTGTCCTGCAGTCCTTTGATGAACAGTCAGCGCTCCAGTTTGTAACATTTAGCCTAGCTGAGCTGATCTCATCTGCCTGCATGTGATCAATATCCAACTATTCCCTGCACTTCATGTATCTAAAAGCCTCTTAAACACCACTATGGTATCTGCCTCCACCACCACCCCATGCAATTGTGTTCCAGGCCCCCACCACTCTCTGTGTAAAAAAGCACATCTCCATTAAACTTTCCCCCTTTCATCTTATATCTATGCCCTCTAGTGCCAGACATGTCCACCTTGGGTAAAAAGGCTCTGACTGTCTACCCTATCTATGCCTTTCATAATTTTATAAAGTTTCATCAAATCTTCCCTCAACCTCCAAAGTTCCAGAGAAAACAATAAAAGTTTATCCAACCTCTCTTTGTAGCTAAAACTGTCTAATCCAGGCAGCATTCTGGTAAATCTCCTCCGCACCCTCTCCAAAGCCTCCACATCTTTCCTGTAATGGGGCGACCAGAACTACATGCAATACTTCAAATGTGACCTAACCAAAGCCCCACAGAGCTGCATGATGACTTCTAGATTCTTATATTCAATGCCCCTAGCAATGAAGGCAAGCATACGATATGCCTTCTTTATCAACCTATCTGCTTATGCTGCCACTGTGAATTCCAAGATCCCTCTGCACTTCAATGCTGTTAAGGTCTTGCAATCTTGTGGGTCTTATTAATTCAAAATACTGCCAAATACATGACTTCTAACAGTGAGAACAACCATCACCACAGAATTTCCTCAGCAAACTAGCCTGATTAGAAACATATACCCATTTTTTCACAGGAACTTAATCCTATAACTCTCTCCTCAACAACACTGGGAGAACCTTCATCAGAAGGACATCAGTGTCTCAAGAAGGTGGGCTCACCTACACATTCCCACCAGCAGTTAGGGATGAGAGTTAAATGCTGTTTTTGCCCTATGTTATTCAGAGCCAAAACATTAATTTTAAAATGTTTGTGAGTTTGTGCATAAGACTTGCTTCTAGTATGAGGATTATTTCTTATTTTTTAAATTCCATACCATTATTGTCTGAAAAGAAAAAAGTTCTATGATGATACAAGATAAGGAAATCAGTCGATATTGGAGCAAGGTGGGAGAATAAACAAGATACACATTATTCATGGCATCATTGAATGGTGGAACAGACTCAGACTGAATGGCTATTGCTTGATTCTGAACTCCTCAAGACAAAGAATGGTTTCAATCTCATACTTACATGACTAACATCATATAATGGAGGAAAATGGGAACATATAAACAACTGATGCACATTACCTGGAATGTTTCAGTCTGTGTTTCTGATGACTATGAAATGCCTTTGCAACATGGTAAGTGGTCACATTTGAACACAATTCTCAGGTTCGTTAACAGAGGAAGGCCTCCAGGGATGATGTTACATCTACATCCTGTAAGTGTATAGTCCACAGCATAGTTCTGATTCCTACATTAGGGTCAAAAGAATCATGGGCGCATCCAGAGGTGCACAAATCGGCAGAGTGAAAAGAATATCATGGTTGTCTCACTCACTGATAATCTCACGCCATCTTTAAGGAGCAGTCTCTATCCAATGACTGTGCTGCTACTTAACGATGGCACATCCAAATGAATTAGTGCGGGCATCACCTGTGCCGACAAGGTCCACCTCAGGTGTGTTTGTTTACATGACAGGGATACCAAGTAGTTGTATGTTATTCTGTTATATGAAATTTTTAAAGACAAGGTAAGACTGATGCAGGGAGGAAGAGAGGGAAAGTTATTTAAAACTGAGTTGAGGTAGGTTGCTTCACTCAGAGAGTGGAAAACATGTGGAATACTGTACCTTGGAAGGCTGGGAATGCTCAGTCTTGTGCTCATCCAAAGGTAGATGTCACTAGATTTCTCGAGATATGGGGACCATGTCTAAAAAATGGTGCAGAGCTGAAAGTTCTGCCATGGTTTGCTGAATGACTGAGTAGACTGTGTAGGACCAGATGGCCAACACCTGCCCCTAACTATTACATCCTTATATTTTGTAGAAGCTATCCCTGGTCATCCCACACTCAATTCCTGCTTAATAGGGTCCCCACTGGAGTAGTAGTGGGATATATTGTCCTTTGGTGAATATGATGCCTCAGTGACTCCTTCCTAGATGTATGCCCATTGGATAAAATATAATATTGGTTGCTGTGATGATGTCCTTAGACCTCGTCCATCTGTTGGGGTTCACTGAACCCCCCAAAGAGTAGGAGGGGCACTGATGTCTGTGCATGACATCAACAGAGAAAAGCTATTGTAATATTAGGTGGTTGATCTGCACAATGCTGTTTTCAACCTTGAAGTGTCGAAGACATTGCAATAAGTAACTGGCAGTTTCATTGCCAACCACTACTCAATTATATTTATTCACTGATCATTCGTGTATCAGCTGCCCCCATTGAGTTACAGCACATGAAACTCCCACTTCGACTAAACATAAATCGCTTAAGATGACAATGAAGCTCCCAACACTACACTCAATCACAGAGATGTAGCTCTTGAAAATGGGACATTGTAAGCCCATCCATCAGTTACAGAAAAAGTACCTCTGGCAATAGCTAAGAAATAGCATGCTCCAGCATCTGAAATTAAAGTCTATCATATTAGTTAATTAGCATGCTTGCTTCAAGAAAGGAACCTGCCAAACCAAGGGACCTCGCTGATACAGTATATTATAACGTACAGGGCTTCTATCCAACTTTTTCATCACATTTGACTTTTATCAAGTCAAGTCGTCAAGTCAGGTTTATTGTCATACGCACAAGTATGGTGAGGTGCAACTATAATACATCTCTTGCTTGCAACATCACAGCCACATCAACTCAAACAACACAGAAAACATAAATTACACACAAATTACACAAATTTCTGCAAGACAGTGAAATGAAATAAGACCGCGGATTTTACCATCAAGGGCTCTTAGTCGCGGGAGAGACCCGAGTCGGGAGCTCCGGATGCCACATGACATTCGAGCAGCCCCAACCTGGAGTCAGATTGGCCGGCACGGGGGAGCTGAGATTCCTCCCCAATGCAGGAGCTTGATCGCCCCGATGAGGAGGCTCGCCGCCGGCTACGGGAGTAAGATCATCCCGTCAACAGAAGGCTCGAGGCCCCCGACCACGGGAGAACAAAGAAGGGAAGAGATTGAACTTTTTTTCACCTTCCATCACAGTGAGGAATGTGGCGGAGTCACTGTGGTGGATGTTTATGTTAAAGTGTATTTTGTGTGTTCTGTTGCTTTTTATTTGTGTGACTTACTTGGCAAATGAAATTCCTCGTATGTTGAAAAACATACTTGGCTAATAAAGTATTATTGTATTGTATTATTATTATTATTAACACAGAACATAGAAAAGTATAGTAAAGGAACAGGTCCTTCAAACCACAAACTAATTTCATCATGCCTTCCTTACTCTTCCATTCCCAGCAATACATGTGCTTATATGTATGTTGTCAGGCTTATGTGGCAATCCTTACAATTATAAACCCGAGAGATCCTGAATTTTAATAATGGAGGCATCATAAAAATTAAGACTGTATCTAATTTAAGGCCTCATATCCAGGAAGAATATCAAGGCCTCAGAAAGTCTGAAAATAATCCTAACAAGGATTGATATTCAAAACATTTGTCCATGTTTAGGAAGGAACTGCAGATGTTACTTTACACCGAAGATAGACACAAAATGCTGCAGTAACTCAGCGGGTCAAGCAGCATCAACTATTCCTTTTCTCCAGAGATGCTGCCTGAGGCAGCAGTACTAGTTAGTGAGCCACAGTCCCACCCTTGAAAAATACTTGGGAATGTCTACAAAACTATGGAGGGTTTTCGCAGATGTAATTAGGAAGGACCACCAGTATCAGAAGGCCAGAAAGCAGAAGGCTACAATGTGATCAGCAAAGGTCCTAGAGGCGACAGGAGGAAACTCCTTTTAACCAGAGTGAGTTATTGTGACCTTGAAGGTACTACTTCAGAGAATAAGAAAGCAGATTAATTGATAATATTTGAAAGAAATTTGAAATAAGTAATGATGTGAGAATTTTAGCAGGATTATGAGAAAGAAACGGGACAATGGGATTAATGCTGAATGCGCCTTTGTACATTGTATCCCTTCACAAATCTCTGTAAAGACTTGAGCTCCACAGGCAATAATGTACTGTGACCACAGGAAAACCACAAGTGAGAAAGATAAGGCAGTGGTTTTTCTTGGGGGAGAGATTGGAGTGAGACAGGGGAGTGGAGAAGTTGAGGCGGATATTTCTTGGGGAGAGATTGGAGTGAGAAAGATAAGTAGTTGCAGGAGTTGCCATTCATTGAACAAAATGTAGTAATTACACCCTCTTTGGTCGTATTTTCTCCCAAATGCAAATGGCAATCTCAAACCCAGATCATGTGGGAATTTACCTGAGAGTTTTCTTATCCATAAGAAGAAGGATCTTAATCGGAAACGTTACCCATTTCTTCTCTCCAGAGATGCTGTCTGTGCTGCTAAGTTTCTCCAGCATTTTGTGTCTATCTTCAGTTTAAACAAGCATCTGCAGTTCCTTCCTACACAGTTTGCATTCCAGTCCCTGCCACAGTACCTCACCATGCTAGCCAGCAGCTGAGGTTTTCTGGAGATCCGTACATGAGATAGCATCCTAACCACATATGTCAGCTGCAACTAGGTCCAAGCAAACGTTAAGCATTAAGGCGATCTATCTTGATGTACCACAGTGGAATCTCCATCAACCTGAACACTGCCTCTGTGAGTTATGGGCCACATAATTTATATAGTGCAGGAAAGGAGGGATGTTTTGTCAGTCATCCTGACTATGTTACTTTATTTGATTGAGTGGTCAATCCACAGTGACAAACTGCTGAGGGCAAATATGCCTTTCGAACTCCAACAGGAAGAGTCAGTTCACATTTGCTCAGCCACCAGCTCTTAACCCTTGCGCAGTTACTAGGCTGACAAGTAATTAAAAGGAACAATTTCCACTCATCAAACCATTGGAAATTAGTCAGCAGCCATCTGCTCAATCATATGGACCCAATGCAACTTTACGGATTGTTCTGCTCTATATGATATGTGAACTGCCAACAAAAAGATTGTTATTTTTGTCATTTTTAATTATGTAAACCACACGTCAGGATAGCCAGAAGGATCGCACCCTCTCCTTTCTCAAGATGCACCACACATTGCGACGTAACCATTGGAACAACAAACAAAGTGCACATCCTCTTCTGGAAAGGTTCTTCCACTGATTTGATATTGCATGATTTGATTTTCTTTAAATTCCATACTATAATTTTAAAATCTGGCTCTATGGTTCTATTCATTATAATACGTTAACGAGGAGGTGCCAAAATCCAAAGATTCTTAGTGGGACTTTTGTCTCCATCTTGAAGCTCATAATCACTTTCATTCACCTAGACCAGGGATCTCTGAGTTGGGCCCACTCACTGACCAACAACGGTAATTTACCAAAGAGAGACTCAAAGTGCTGGAGTAACTCCAATGGGTCAGGCAGCATCTCTGGAGAAAAAAGGATTGGTGACATTTCATGTCAGGCCCCTTCTTCAGACCCAATGGTAGTTTGCCCCTTTCAAAGGTTTCATAGGTCTTTTATTGTCATGTTTACCAATTAATATACGGCAATATGTGAATTAACATATCTGAGAACTCTATCCCTGTCCTTGGCCTTCTACACGCCTCTGATGAATTTCAATGTGAGCTTATGGAACAATGTTTTAAAACTCTGATAATCTGGGATTTTAGTGGTGCTGGACCAGCAGATTTTCTGTACAGTTTGGATGTGACTCCCCTCAATAATTAAACACACTTTTACGTTGCTTTCTTGTTTACATGCCACATAGTACTATAATATATTTCTGACTGTACCCAGAAAGCTAAATGAATGCAAGGAAATATGCAATTGCACAGTGCTGGGCAATGCCCCCTAAACCTATTTCATCTAAATCTTCTCTGGTCCTTCAGCACTAGTAACATCAACTTGATTTTCCTCTCCACGGCTGTTGTCTGACCCACTGAGTGCTTCGAGCATTTGCTACTCTTACTTCAGATTTCCATCATTTGCAGTATTTTAGTTTTGTATTGCCCATGGGTTGTTTCCCTCTTATTCTTCCCATTCACAACACTACAACAAGATTGGGCCAAGTAGGGGAATCCCTCTCCCACTGCAAAATTATGCACATTCACAAGGTTAATTTCTTAACTACAAAGCTGGCAGTTTCTCTACATTGAAATGACATGTTTAGTGACATGGTAATATCAACCAACACTACAAAGAGAAAGCACACTTAAAATGATTACCTAATTCAAACATTCATTCTGTGCTGGATTTTTATGCTGGCCTTGAAAGCAACAGTGTACTCATTTATTTTTTTCAAAAGCGCCAATGTGTTGAGAATCTCAGTAGAAAGGTAATTGATAAATGATGGTTGTGCTTGTTTACAATTCTTATCATGTATCCTCCTCCACCCACTTCAGATGAACTGGAGGAAGATGAACCAGAGGAAGTGGCTGAAGATACAGTAATTGGACCACGATATGAAAACATAATCCTGTCCCCATTTTAAAGTCATGATGTATTTGTGAAGAGGACTGGATATGTAAACTCGGCATTTGTAGCACACCTACACACACACAAACATGCTCACGGTCTCACACATACTTTCAAAGATGCACAAACACAAGCACACATGCACAAACACAGTCACACATGGGTACATTGACATGCACAAGCTCAAACAGGCATATACTCACACATTTACACAAAGACATACAAACACATGTTTATAGAGAAAAGCTACATACACATACACACATACAGATACATAAGCATAAACACAGACACACACACATGCTGTACATACAGGTACTTAAACAAATACAAAAGTATAAATACAAACACGTACACATACACAAGCACAGGCACAAATGTACATGAAGTCATTGAGATAATGGTGTTCATGCTGGTTAAACATTACTTGGCAGCAAACAATTACAGGTAAGATTGTGGTCTCACATCTATAATGGCACAGAGGGGATATTCAGTCCATTAGATTTGTGCCAGCTCTTTGTAGAGCAATCCAATCAATTCCAGCTTTCAGTTCTGTTCTCATATCTCTGTAAATTACCTTCCCTCAACTCCCCCTCCGTGCCAATAATCATCCACCTTTCCCTCCCAATGACTAAGAGATTTCTAGTCAAAGGCAGGTTGACCCATTTCACTTTGTTGGTTCCATTTACAGCATCGGAACATTGCAGACAACACTGTATTGTACTGTGTCAGCCTGATGTGTTACTGATCATGGCCTTAGGATGAACATTAGCTGGGTCATTGAGTCATACAGTGTGGAAACACCGACCAACATGCCCCACCTGCCTGTATTTGGCCAGTAGCCCTCTGAGCCAGTCAGTGATGAAAACACCCTTGCATTACTCTGAAGTAATATCATGGGAGCTGTTATGTTGATCAATGACGAGGTAGGTACCCCTGGATAATGTATCAGACCGTGAACAGCCTCTGTGTGAAATTTATAATATATGTTTATATTTCTTTTCCAAAGACTGTAATTTATAATGGGATCACATGTTCATTGTTGTTCAAATCAACTTGGTGGTAAAGTACGAACAGATTACTCATCTCAATAAAACCTGTCAAGCAGCATTGTTACGCACCTATCGTTTTATAACCTGCTGAGCCATCTGCAAATGCCAGCGGAGTGCGCTGAAGGAGCAGTGCAAGGGAAATACTGCTGTAGGGCAGCAGGTGAATAATTCACTGATACCTTGACATCCTCTGACAAGGATCAAATGCTTCAAGTCAAATGTCAGCTGTGTTCGAGTAATGTCAGTGTTTGTTGAGGGAAGACAAATGGTGCACTAGTTGAGATTCATCAACTACAGCGCTCAACTCATGTCACATTTTGACAGATCTGAGCAGTCCGGAGATACCCTCTGTGCAAGTCCCAAGTCTTCAGTCACAACAAACATTCTGCAGAAAATCGGAACGCCATCGAAAAATTAACATACCAATGCCTCTTGGTATTGTGCATTGCACGCAATCATTCCATCTCTCATCATTATTCAGGCTTCCTTTCTGGCTGTGTAGTGGATCATTTAAAATGCTGACACCAGACACAATCTGAAACGCCAGGCCACTAACAATTGTCTGAAGAAGGGTCTCAACCCGAAACGTCAACTATTCCTTCTCTCCAGAGATGCTACCAGACTCACTGTTACTCCAGCATTTTGTGTCCATCTTCGGTGTAAACCAGCATCTGCAGTTCCATCCTACACACCCCAATAATTGACCACTCCTCCTTTTCTACCCCTTTAAGCTCAAGCCTCCCCTATTCGTTAGCCTCCTCCTTCCGTTCAACACCCCAGTCTTTTTTTGAGCTTTTCCAGTCACCTCCCAATCATTCATCATCAATCATGATGTATTCATGAGAGAACTAGGGCTAGCGGAATTAAGGGATATGGGGAAAAAGCAGAACCAGGGTACTGATTCTGGATAATTAGCCATGAACATATTAAATGACGGTGCTGGCTCGAAGGGCCGAATGGCCTACTCCTGCACCTACTTTCTATGTTTCTACTCCCACTATACACATCTCTGGTTCCCGTTCAGTCCTTGTTTCCAGTTGAGTCCCATTGACTGAACAGGAATGCGAGCAGCAGAGGGTTGGATGTGCTCAAGATTGACAAATTGGGATGGCACGTGAAGAGGCGCCACCAGCTGATCACTGTGGCCTCATTTTATACTAGCTTAAACCAAATAGGAAAACAAACCGTTGGCTTCAACCTGCAGAGATTGCCCTGCCTCTGACCCCTGCCATATGATGGCAGCAGCAGCAGTGCTCCGGCTCTCTCCCTGTGCTCCCATTGTGTTCCCATCGTTCCTCTTCTCCCGGCAGCATAAACAGATCCCTGCCACTGATCTCCTCCCAATATGGAAAGCTTACTGGCTATTAATATTCATTTTTAAATTAGCTTTTCTCTTTATTCACACTGTTTCCCTTCTGCGTTTCAGAGTTCCCATTAAATGCAGTGAGAGCCAAGCTGCTACGAGCAGCATTTTCAATTAACAATTATCAGCTAAGATAATATGCATAGATCCATCTCCCTTTGGGTGGGTTTTAAGTAAGGTCTTGTGGAGCCCCAAGCTTTATTCCCACTTAGCACACTTAGATTGCCTGTTTTAAGACAATGAACCATGCTTGTATTTGCTTTCCATTACTGAAGATACTAGCCTGCTCCCTGAAATAATACAACAACCCAGCAATCTGAAGGTCATTCGAGGAGTTGGAATAAATTCACCAAGGCTCCTATTAACATCTGCTGCTGGGTCGGTTACAGACTGTTCTCTTCTGCTGTGAATGATGCCTTTCAGCTTAAAAATGCCGTGCCTCTGCCTTTCACTGTTCTGATGAGTGAGCGTGCAATGGACATTAACATGCAAGAAACACCACCACACTCAAGCCTTAAGTAATGGAATTCCATAGCAACTGAAAATAGAGCAGAATGTATTCTCTACATTTTGTCTCCAAACAGTGAGCTGATCTTTTTTTTTCCATTTGTACACAGTGGTCCCCAGTCTATTATAAATTTTCAATGCAGAGAAAAAAGAAATATAATTAATTTCATGCAAATAAATAAGGTGAGAGTTGATGTTACTTCTTATTCCCACTACAGTTTGTAGTTTATGAAAAGAATCTTATTTTAATCTCAACCCCATCGTGAGATGTTTCTGTGGAGAAACTTGTTAAGGAGCTGCGAAGTTATGAAAGATGCAAAGTGCGTCTCTGGTGGCTTGATCAACGGCTTCAATTTATGGTCTTATTGTGTCAAATGTAAACAGGCCTTGTATCCGCTTTGATGAGGTTATTCACACTGCAGGGTGCTTTGGCACCATCAGACATGATACAAGTGCAATTATTTTTAGCCAGTCTTTGTAGATTTGTGGTAGCATGTCTAAATGTCTACAGGATTTGATTGCACAAAGCCCTGACCTGGTATTTTTTACTTCTGGCACAATGTGACTTCAGTGGGATATCTACCTTTCTACCTTCGCTGATATTGCTTCAACACCTAGCTGAAGTTGCCAAAATATTGCCAGACCACCAGCAGGTATGTGAACTTTCAGCATCATTAGTAATAGGTTCTGCTTATTTCTGGAAACCTAAATATCAGTACATTGAAAGGGAGCTTTCAACAGGGAGCCTATATTTTGCTATGACTCTCCCAGCAGGGTCACCAGCTCTGGCTGGATGTGGCTCCGGCCTCCCTTGGCTCCATACAAACCGCTTGTTTGAAGCTGGGGAGAAGAATCGGTTCCCATCTTTATATCGCTGAATTTGGTAGCATTATTGTTACCAGAGTTATTCTTCCAGAAACCAGCTCTGCATTTCACAGCTTTTATATTCTATATTTCTGTTCCCTCCTTTTAACAGTGCACAGTAACCTATCAACCAGGTAACTTAACAACAGCTGACCACCCTATCAGAAATACCCCCCTTTTGCTATAATTTAAAACATGCTTTCTTTCTTCCCCAGTTCTGATGTTTAGTTTAGTTTAGTTTTGTTTAGAGATACAACTCTTAAAAAGGCCCTTCAGCCCACGGAGTCCGCACCGACCAGCGATCCTTCCACATTAATACTATCTTACGCACACTAGGGACAATTTTACATTGATACCATGCCAATTATCTAACAAACCTGTATGTCGTTGGAGTGTGGGAAGAACCGAAGATCTCGGAGAAAACGCATGCGGTCACCAGGACAACTTATAAACTCTAGACCGATAGCACCCGTACTCGGGATTGAACCTGGGTCTCTGGGGCTGTAAGCGCTGTATGGCAGTACCACAGTACCATGTGCCGCCGTTAAGCATCATCAACGTGAAACATTAACTGCTTCTTTGTTTACACATGCTCTCTGACCCCTTTTCTTTGTCGTAGAAAAATACACATTTTTCAGTGTGATTGTTAGTTGATGCAATTTGTTTCCTCTACTTCTTAAACAGACTGCTTACTGAGTAATTTGGCCTAGCTGGCCAATAGACTGCTCATTGTGAAACATATGGCCTGCTCCACATTCAGTTCATAAGCCATATGAGCTGAATTGGGCCCTTCGATCCATCGAGTCTCCTCCGCCATTCAATCAAGGTAAATCTGTCTCTCAACCCCATTCTCCTGCCTTCTTCCCATAACCCTTGACAACCCTACTATTCAAGAATCTGTAAATCTCCACCTTAAAAGTACCCAATGATTTGGCCTCCACAACTATCTGTGGCGATGAATTCCACAGTTTCATCACCCTCTGACTAAAGACGTTAGAGTGAGTAAAAAGACAAAGGAACATATCTGGACTGTCAGATGCAGAGCTCAACAGTTGCTGGAAATCTGAAACAAAAGGGAACGGTGGACGTACCCAGCAGATCATAATTATCTACAGAGAGAGAAAAACGAAGTTAACATTACATGTGGACACTCTTTCATCAGAACTGGCCAGTTCTGGAATGTACAGAAAAGGCTGGTAAACTGAAAATGTTCAATGTATGATTAGTTCTGTGGATGCCAATGTGCCTTGACAGAAGATTGGGAATTGTCCCTTAAGATGATATTGGTTCAGATTAGAAGTAGAATAAACACTTCTGAATAGCTCCCTAATATTCAGTCCTTCAACCAGCTGCACTAATTGTTTACAGTATTTCCAAACTGAGATTGATGGATCTTTAATATAAATAAATAAATGTTAATGGAATGGGAATGATGATCATCTTTCACACAGTTGAGGGGCTGTGCGGCCTTCCCCTGCTCTGAAGTTGTGTGTTCATGTGCATTGCATTGGATGGTGGAAGAGCCACAAGCATTAGCTGTGCTCTCGTTTACACCCATGTCTTTGTTCATTATTTCATTAATCCATACATACTGAGCAGACAGCACAGATGTAAAGCTTTCTTTTTCCTGATGGATATTGGCCCGCCACCTCTCCAGCCCAGGGTCTGGTTCAGATATCCGTGTGACGTAGTGATGCAGATTACAAGTTCACAAGTTCACAAATTATAGGAGTAGAATTAGACCATTCGGCCCATCAAGTCTACTCCACTATTTAATCATGGCTGATCTCTGCCTTCAAATCCCAATTCCCTGCCTTCTCCCCATAACCCTTGACACCTGTTCTAATCAAGCATTTGTCTATCTCTTAAAAATATCCACTGACTTGGATTCCATAGCCCTCTGTGGCAATGAGTTCCACAGATTAACTACCCTCTAACTAAAGAAATTTCTCCTCACGTTTCTAAAAGAGCGTCTTTTAATTCTGAGGCTGCAACCTTTCGTCCTAGACTCTCCCACCATTGGAAACATCCTTTCCACATACACCCTATCTATGTCTTTCATTATTCTGTAGATTCTAAAGATCACTTTAGTGGCATCCATGATCCAGGCAGCAGAAAGGTGCCCAGCTCCTGCAGTGAGCCTGCCCACCAGTGGCCAGCCCACCATATTGAACTCACATCAGCGCCACTCCTGGACCCGATTCCCAAAAGCTCCGAAGCAATTAGAAAAAAAACCTCAGTCATCAGCGAGAAGCTGCCGAGCCCTGGCTGGGACTGAGGCCTTTAAATTGCTTCATGTGTTCGAACTCAGCATCCAGGTCCAGGAAGAACGGCGATTCTAATTCCTACAATGGGGCCGCTGGCTTTGACTGATGGTTGTACTTGTCAGCAGAGGCAGCTGAAATCACCGGAGTTGCAGGCGACTGTCGAGTGATGGACGTGCGAGAAGTGTCACCCCATGCAGCTACAAGGCAAAAATAACCCTTCACAGTATGCATCAGGCAGACAGAGTCCTCCCACTCTTTAGGAATGACCTCTTGAGAACATGCGGATGTACAGAGCACTTGCTCCTGTGGTGGTCCCAATTAGACTGGAGTATAGATGTGACATTCAGTTGCCAACGAGGCCTGGCATTTGAACACTGCTGGTTGGTGCCCTTCTGCCTGGCGTTGCTGCAAATAGGTGCAGTTTATGGTGAGTTTGAAGTTACTTCTCTAGTCGCTGGCACTTTCCCTAGAATGACAGCCACTTGACTCTCTTCCTTCGGCAGGTCAAAACAAAACCTGCAGCAAAAGGCTATGTTTTCTCTTCCTTTATTTAAATTATATTTAAGGATGCTGATTTGCAATTTATTGGACATATACAAATCAGGATGGAGGTAACTCAAAGTCCATAAATAAGGTACAGTAGGTTCCTGTGAAAATGCAGGCACGCTAATGCATTCTCCTATTAGAATTGGAAGATTACACTGCTTCATGCACAATGTATGATTTTGCTGCTATGATAGATTAAAGTCCTCCTAAACCCATACAATCCACAACTCTTCTGAGAAACTAAGCAGGTGACATAATGGAGTTCTTAACATTATACAGGGGTTCAGTAGGACAGGTATAGGGAAAGTATCTCCAGAAACCCGAGAGCATTAAAACTGCATCCATTAAAGCACCCAGGGGCCAGTCTTGGTGGCACATATTCCTCATCATTCAATGGGCAGGTCCAAATGTTTTGAGGGAGTGCACACTGAGAGAGTTCCATTGAAAGGAATCAGAATCTGAAACTGAAAACATTTTATTTTCAATTAATTTTTCGGAAAGTGGAAATTGCTGGCAACGCCACCATTTATTTCTCAACCCTAATTGCTCTTGAATAGAAGGCCAATTCTGGAGAATGATAAGCCAACCACACTGATGGATGAGGAGTCACATCAAGGACAGATAGCACAAATTAGGGCAACAGATTTCCACCTTTAAGAACATGTTTGTTTTTACAATAATCTAGAATTTTTGTAGTTCTCAATATTAATGATTTTTAAAAATAAATATATTTTCAGATTATTAATCATTAAGTTCCACAGCTACCATGATTATTTGTCCATACTTTCAGGATTACCAGCCTTTAATGATTATTCATTGCATCACTGTCAGAATTAATCTGATGAAAAGTCATCCACCTGGAAAGTAAACTCTCCCACTCCACAGATGCTGCTTGGCCTGTCAAGTATTTCCACTATGTACTAACTCGCTGAGTTCTTCCAGGATTTGTCTTTTGCTCATAATTACAACATTTGCAATCACTTGTGTCTCCATTCACAATTTCATTTCAGAGTTTGGCCTATTATAAAGTACATGGAGATGAAAGGTTTGAAGGGATATGGGCCAAATTCAGGCAAATAGGACTACCTTAGATAGGTTGGCATGGATGAATTGTGCCAAAGGGCCTGTGTAGGTGCTGTATGACCTTATGATTCTATGATACACCAAATACCTATAAACAGAGACCACATGCGGGCCAAATTCTGCAATTACATAGGCACAAGTGCCGCAACTGAGACTCCCTTCACTTTAAGTTATGCTTGTGAAAATGGACCAGTGTTCTGCACCAAGAGTTGAAGTTGTTGCTCTGGAGTAAAGTACCATGGCAAGAACAACCTACTTTTTTATAGTTGTGTCTGAAGTAGTAAGAAAGCCAAAGGTGTAATATACTGAATGTGTAGGAAGAAACTGCAGATACTGAGTTAGGCAATTCATTGTGTTTGTCACCCTCGGGTAGCCTGAATGCTTGTTTGCCAACAGTTAGGCAGCAGGAGCAGGAAGGATGAAGGATGAATAAAGATGGCTGCATCCAGGCGAACACCACATGTCTCCCTCCCTATGATATAACAAAGGTTATTGCACAAGGCACTTCACGGGAGGTCTATCATGTAAAGTCTGAACTGCTATAGGACTCATTAGGCTGGAGACAAATAACTGAGTTTTAAAGAGCATTGTTAAAGGAGGAGGCAGAGCTACAGTGACTTGATGGGGACTTCTAGAACTCAGGCACAATGCTGCCCAAGGCATGCCTAACAGTATTAGAATAAAGAAAACTGGAATGCCTCGAGAGGCCAAACCTGAAGCTCTGGAGATTTAATGAAGGTAAAGTGATGGGAATGTCATTGAACACCACATTCCTTACAATTGTGATGACAATTCCAAAGAATTTACTGCCTGTAGTATTTTCATATGTCCTCTGAATGTAAAACACACATTGGAAGTGTATGGGGAGTTACAATGTTACCGAGGGATTTGTAAACAGAAATAAGAGGACACACATAAAGGAGACAGGGAGGAAGTGGAGAATGCTGTGAGGCAGTGTATTCATTGCCTGGGGATAGTTACAAAATGCTGGAGTACTGTAACTCAGCGGGACAGGCAGCATCTCTGTTGAGAAGGAATGCGTGACATTTTGAGTTGAGACCCTTCTCTTGACCAAAAATGTCACCCATTCATTCTCTCCGGAGATGCTGCCTGTCCTGCTGAGTTACTCCAGCATTTTGTATCTATCGTTGGTGTAAACCAGCATCTGCAGTTCATTCCTACGTATATTCATTAACTGGGATTTATTCAGACAGTTTTTCCTTTTTACTTGCTTGAGCAAAGGAGCTAGAGTCTTCTGATATCCCACAAGCATGGGATCCAACACATAAAATGAAAATCCAAGTAATCAGCTAGATAGCAAAAGGGATAAAATTATGTAATTCAGCAGACACGGTGCAATGGCGTTTTTAATCAGAGCTGACACTTGAAATGGGATCTAAATGCATCACGAAACAGGTATCTTTACGCTCACTAAATCACGGAGAGGAAAACACACTGTGAAGCCGGCACAGCACACACATGCCCTTGAGTCAACTCTGCATTAATGGTAAATGGCACTGAAGGTCAGGGAATCTAATTGGAGAATAATGAGGATGCTCTGCATTGTGTTCAGATACAGAGAGCAGTTTTACATAATAGGCGATGAGCGAGTCAGCATAATGGCACTGGGGATGTCCCGAGGGGGTTACCAGTGTGTTCAGCACTAAAGTCCACGGTGGATAGGTAACACCTCCAATTAATAACAGTTTCTTCGGAAGAGAGAGTTGCCCGCTGTGATATTCTGTGGTACACTGGGGGAAGGGGTTGGTTAATCCAAACGTTTGTTATCAAGGGGAAATGCTATATTACCCTCTGAAACCGTGAGTCTGAATAAACTGCTTGATTACTTGTAGTCCAACTGCAGGCACAGCAACTAACAAATGTGCAGGGCTGCTTTATCTAAAATGTGCTTCCTGAGAAATGCAGAATAAAATCAGTGGATCTAGTTGTAAGGGATACATTTGATTTTCTGGCAAGCCTGGAGTTATTCTCTCACCACCCTTGGTGAAGTTTGGCTTGGAATGAGAACATCATCAGTGGCAGCCTTTCTCTCAGTGATGGAGGAACAGAGTTGCCCAGCTAGAAAACCTGCTGCTTTACGGCGCCAGAGACATGCGTATAATCCTGACCACGGGGCAGCCTGTGCGGAGTCTGCATGTTCTCCCTGTGACTGCCTGGGTTTCTTGCAGGTGTTCCAGTTTTCTCTGCATGTGGTTAATTAACCACTTTTAATTGCACCTTGTGTGTAGGTGAGTGGTAGAATCTGAGGGAGTTGATGAGAATGTGGGGAGAATAAAATGGGGTTAATGTAGGTTCAGTGCAAGTGGTGGATGGTTGGCACAGACTCAGTGGGCCGAAGGGTTTGTTCCCCTGCTCTAGACACAAAAAGTTGTAGTAACTCAGTAGGACAGGCAGCATCTCTGGAGAGAAGGAATGGGTGACGTCACCCATTCCTTCTCTCCAGAGATGCTGCCTGTCCTGCTGAGTTACTCCAGCTTTTTGTGTCTCTTTTCAGTTTAAACCAGCACCTGTAGTTCCTTCCTACACTGGGTTTAAGCATTTTCACCACAGTACAAAACTGGTGAAAGCTGCAGAACTGAGATCATGTATTTCAATGCAAAGTAGAGCATCTGATCTCACAGCATGGTGGTCTGCCCCTCTTCTCTAACTGAACAAAATCCCTAAAGTGACGTGGCTGTATTTTTTTCTTCTTTTCCTGGATAATGTCTTTACATGTGTACAATTTTAAGAAATAAAGAGTTAATTTTGTTAACAAAAGGAGTTGATGCCCTGTGTGGGGGTTGAGATTCTAAGATGTTGCCCAATAACAGACTGTTCCATCAGAACAGAAGTTCCAATCCCAGTGGTTTATCTTTAATAAATCTTCTGTAAAATATGTGCTGAATTTAAAACCAGCCCACTCAATTTCATGTTTGTAGATGAGAGCGAAAAGCTAGAATTTGCAAAGCGCTTCATTATATTTCACTGAAGTGTCCCAAAGTACTTCCCACACAACCAATTACACTTCCTCAAGCACAGTCACGGCTTCTAATGCAGAGAAATATCTTCACACATTTTCAAAAGAGTGCATGATTAATTTGTAATCTTTAAATCAGGATATTTTGCAGCCGGATGGCTCAACAATATAATATTACAATTTTGTTGTGTTTTCCTTAGTTTGGTGTAATACTATCACCCGTTTCTTTATGGCTTGTGAGATAGGATTAGGCTGTGGCCTACAGGCTTGGGACGAGATCCATTGCTGGCCAGATTATGTGCAAACTCTAGGCTCATTTAGGATTAGCTAGCTGTTTGGCTTCTCATGGTTAACTGCAATAAATTTGCACCCTACCTTTTTTCTACACTACAAAACATACAGAGCTTGAAAGGCACCGCTGAACTGATCATTATTAAGGCTGTGAGGTCAAGAACACTCACTCTTATGTTTTCCATTCAAACATTGAGCCAGTTTTTCATCAGTGATGAAGCTGTCTAATCCAAACCCTGAATGGCCGGGAGTTGCTTACACCCTATTGTAAAGCATAGGAAGCATGGCTGCAATACGTGAAGAATATCCTCCAAGAATATGTTACAGGGGAATAAGTGCGGAATGGGACTGTAGCTGACAGAGACTCAATGGGCCAGTCAGCCTTCTTCTACATAAGCAAATGCTGTATGTCCGAATGACATTGAAGGAAACTCATCCTTGTCCAGGGGTGAAATGCTTCAACTGTAACATGGCACTTTTTATCCCATGTCCACTGACTGCGCATCCAATGAAACACTTCAGAAGTGTTGTCACACTTTTTATTCCGGAAATGGTGTTGCACCCAATTCCATCGCAGCAAGATGCTCCCAGCAGGACAGAGAAAACATTTCAAGAATGTGCCTCAAGTCTCCTTGAAATGATTTAAAAAAACTCCACTAACATGGGAACCTCTGCTCGTAGCAGAAGAGGAAGATCTGGGGTTGTTGATCTTTTTGAACCTCTGAGATAGGAATAGATGGAGGTCACTTGCAAACAATGAAAGGCATGCTTAACATCCCGAACATCCCACCCGTCCACCCTGTCACAAACCTCCTCTCAAGAATCTGCAGGTCCTATATTGGTATTGGAGTGGAAACAAGTCCCCTCCATCCCAATGAAACAGGTACAGGTGGACATGTAACAATCAAGCAAAACTTACTGCAGACAGAAAAAGAATGCTATATTTTAACTATAGAAATAATCTCTGCACATCAAAATAATGAATTCTAATTAAAGTCACATGAGATGGAGTAAGGAGGTATTACACAGGACTGTGTATCCCTCAACCAGTAGCTGAAATCAACATATCTGTTCATCGTCACATCACGGTGTGTGCCCAGTGTGTGAAAACGTGGCATGTCACTTTTCCGTCAACACAACTACCGTCATACGCCGGATCGATAAGATGCTTTGTGGCCTTGCAGAAGGTGTTATATAAATACTCATTCATCGCAGTCAGAATTTCAGTCAGGAAGGATATCAGGTTGTTCTTACTGCATATTTTCCCATCCACACCAATGGTTGTGTCAATGAAGACGCTGGCATGATGATTCCTCTTTAACTATGTCTAGGCTGTCTAATCAATAGTTGAGGCACAATTCATCATGATACCTGATTTGAAGAAAGATCAAATGAATACTTGACCATATTCCTCACTTTAAAAGGTATACATTTTACAACACCTTACATAAGCTCCAGAGTACCTTCCCTTTCTTCACTTGAATGATGGGGAAGGCTTTGAGGGACCTGTTGGCCAACTATTTCTCCTTTATTCTAATGTTCTTGTAGTCACCTTCAGTACCACACCGGATGCATTAGGCTACATGTTGTGGTCTACTCTCTGACACAGAGGAGAGATAGCAGGAGCACAGCTTTGTGGAATACAATGCAGGGTACCTACACTGTTGTGGAGTGTCTACTTAGATTTCATAAATTAGTGCTGAACTACAACATTCTGACAAATGTTCTGCAAACATGCTCACCACTACTGGTCCAAACCTTTGTAATCCTAGAACAGATTATTTATTTTGGCAACTAACATATTGGTGATTATATTTGAACATATTAGATTAAGTCTTTTATGTTCATCATCTATTTAATTTTTAATGGCTGCTGCACTTAACATAATCACTTTCAGCTGGAACTAATTAAACTGAAATTTTCCAATGAGACACATTCTTTTGGTATTTGTTGAAGATTTCCTTTCTGTGTTGGCTTTCAGCAGTCCCCAACACATCAGAAATGAGTACATTCCACATCTTATTAATTAAGACTTCTAAAAAGGCACAAATTAAATCATCTTTAAAAATAAGTAATTTCATCATTCATTGGGGTAATTTCAGAACATCCAGAGTTCAATTCTACCCATGAAACTAACTTGATCTCACCGGAGAATTTCAAAATTGCAATAGTCTCATAAAAATGCCGATCATCCATACAGCTGCAGTAAAATGGTATATTCTGGATTTTCATTAACTTTGTCACATCTCGATAAATACACAAAGGAAATGAAGTTAGGGTCACAGTGGCGTAGCGGTAGAGTTGCTGCCTTACACCGAATGCAACACTGGAGATCCGAGTTCGACCCCCAATACGGGAGCTGTCTGTACGGAGTTTGTATGTTCTCTCCAATCTTTGGTTTCCTCCCACACTCCAAAGAGATACAGGTTTGTAGGTTAATTGCCTTGGTAAATGTTAAAAAATTCCCTAGTGGGTGTAGGATTGTGTTAATATGCAGGGATCGCTGTCCAGTCACATCTACAAAGTCCATTGTTCCCACACCCACATTCACACTTATTGCACAGCCAGCAATGAACCAGTGTGGGCTCCACCTTTCTTGAGTCATTGATACCAGCTGTGAATTTGTTCTCTACCTCTTCATACCTCTAGTTTCCTTTTCCCCTGACTCTCAGTCAGAAGGGTCTCAACCCAAAACGTCATCTATTCCTTTTCTCCAGAAATGCTGCCTGACCCGCTGAGTTACTTCAGCACTAATTATGGATTTTCTTTCCACTAGCTGGTTAGCACGGAACAAAAGCTTTTCACTGTACCTCGGTACATGTGACAATATCTAAACAGAACTGAACTTTTTGTGTCTATCTTCAGTGTAAAGCAGCATCTGCAGTCCCTTCCTACACATTTGTATCTGCGACATTGGCATCAACATCTGCACTCTTCAAAAATGCAAATAAAGTATACAAAATATTTGCTTTGGAATTGATGACCTGTTATAGTAGGTATGTTGCAAAGCCTACCTGAAGCGTCGTTGAAAATCTGCCCCAGCCCGTGTGTGTGATTTTGGCGCCGTTTAGAGGGGGGCAGGTTTAAAACGCGATTTTTACTAGGCTGTTGCAATCGAAAATGTTCAGCCTAGTAAATCATTAACGAAAAATCGCTGAAAGACCCCGTCGCAAAAGGTAATATTAGTTTTTATGGCCTTGTATAATAGTTATAGTAGTTTAAAAATCACTCTCTAAACCCGTGATCTCTCACAGCCCCAGGGTTTTATAAAGCAAACAATTAAAGGTATGTAGCTTATTTTTACATTAAAAAGGGCTTCTTAAGAACCCTTTATACAAAGTTTACTATAGCGAGTAGCTAATTTTAGGCTCTTTATATCCCGCAGTATTTTTCTGGGCATTTGAGGGCACAAATCTACCGCAATGTGAACGTTCTAAACCAGCGCGTTCACAGGAACCCACTAGAAAGCTGATTTAAAATGGACTTTAATTTGCAGCAATTGAACACAAAATTCCTTCCATTTGGCCTATAAATTAATGTAAATGAGATTTCAAAATCATGTTTTATTGTGAATTATTTATGAATATTATTTGGACTCTTGGGCTATTTAAAAATGTTAATCATTTATTAAGAAATGGATAGATGTTTAGATCTAGTAATTGAAGTTTGAAATTTGCTATACTTGGGTAACTAACTAATTATATGTTTTAATTTCAGGTCATCCAAGTAAGATTATTTTATGTTGTTTAAGAAGGAACTGCAGATGCTGGAGAATCGAAGGTACACAAAAAAGCTGGAGAAACTCAGCGGGTGCAGCAGCATCTATGGCGCGAAGGAAATAGGCAACGTTTCGGGCCGAAACCTTTCTTCAGACTGAAGAAGGGTTTCGGCCCGAAACGTTGCCTATTTCCTTCACGCCATAGATGCTGCTGCACCCGCTGAGTTTCTCCAGCTTTTTTGTGTACCTAAGATTATTTTATATTTGTTTCAGAATGCTTCAATCTACGATAACTGAAAATTTCATTCAGTTCTCTTAATTTTTAAGAAGGTTATGGGTTTTTGACTGCCCACGATCACAGCTTTTTTGTTATGTCCATAGAAAATCAATAGGGAACAAGATGCTAATTTCCGAGTATGAAAATGTCCATAAATTTTTAAATACTTGAGATATGAAAGTGAATTAGGCGTCAAATTAAACTTCTTTTTATGCTTTATCTGATGGGATAAATTACAGACTTGATTTTTTAAATCTCAAAATTTTGTAACATTGCTAGTTATAAATACTTTACCTCAATGCTTTGGATTGAGTGCAATTAAACAAGCCGTCTCAGCATGAAACTTATATTTATGTGTGGCTCAGTTGACTTTAATAGATTCCTGTGCCTGCTTATCCTCTGATGGTTTAATTTTAATACAGGTTATTACTTCATCCATTGGTTTAATGTCATATATTGCAACATGAGAACATAAATATCCACGGTGCATATTTTTCCAATCTCCATAAGGAAAATAGGAAGGTAAAGGATGTGAAGGGAAACCGGATGGAGTTTTTATTTAGTTTAGAGATATAGTATGGAAATAGGCCCTTGGGCCCGCTGAATTCACGGCAATCATCGATCTCCATGCAAACTCCACTCAGTCGGCACCCGAGATCAGGCTCAAACCTGGGTCTCTGGCGCTGTGAGGCTGCAGCTCTACCAGAGCGCAACAGTGCTGGCTGGCCCTGTCCTTGCCTGGTAATGGAAAAGGTCACAAAGAATGAAGGGATTTCCCATTAAATTTCACTTTGAAAATAAACTTTGCTGGTACAAGAAAGATTTTTAATGGCACTGTTTACTTAGAGGTTGAAGAGTACTATGGTAATATTTGAGAGAAAAAGAGCAATAGAAAATACAGCATGGAAACAAGCCCACCGGCCCACTGAATCTGTGCCAATAATGAGCCATCCATTTAAACCAAACCTACATTCCATCCTACATCCATTTAATCCAATCCTACGTCCTATGTCCCTTTAATCCAATTAAATTCAGTATGTCCCCAACAACTGTTACCAACTTCTGCAGATGTGCGGTAGAAAGCATCTTATGACAGCGTGGTTTGGGAACAGCTCCATCCAAGACCGCAAGAAATTGCAGAGATCTTCCTCTTCTGCTACGAGCAAGGCCGCCAGCATAGTCAAGAACCAGTCTCACCCTGGTCCCTCCCTCTTCTCCCCTCTCCCACCAGGCAAGAGGTACAGAAGCGTGAAAACGCACACCTCCAGAATCAGGGACTGTTTCTTCTCAGCCATTATCAGGCAACTGAACCATCCCATCAATGACTATAGAGCAGTACTGAGTTACTATTTACTTCATTGGAGACCGTCGGATCATCTTTAATTGGACTTTACTGGACTTTATCTTGTAATAAATGTGATTTCCTTTGTCATGTATAGTCTGTCCACGGACTGGTTACCATGCTACAAAAGCTTTTCGCTGTTCCTCGGTACACGTGACAATAAACTAAACTAAACTAACTGCATTCATCTATTTTTCACGAGTAATCGGGTAGATCTTGCAATACCTCTTGGCTTGCTGGAGCATTTCCCTTTGGAAGACAGTGTCACTTCCAGCATGGTTCCAGCTTCAATCTCCCTATGACCTGACTACAACCACTATGCCATGGCCCAGCACAGTACATCTCAGTCATAGGGAGAATATGCATATTCACACAAGGCACTGGAGGCGAGGATAAAATCCAGGTCATTGTAACTGTCTGAAGAAGGGTCTCGACACGAAACGTCACCCATTCCTTTTCTCCAAGATGCTGCCTGTCCCGCTGAGTTACTCCAACATTTCCTTTGGTTTAAATGAGCATCAGCAGTTCTTTCCTACTCATTGAAACTGTGCGATTGCAGCTCTATTAAATGTACCACTGTGCTGTTAAAATAGTAACCATCATTTTAATAGTACAAACTTATTTAATTTAATAGAAAGGATCTATGTTCCTCTTGCCTTTACCTCATTTGTGTGGGAATCACATTTGTGGCACCTGGTGAGCAGGAGGAGTCCCTGACCTGAGAGCTAGGTGGTTCGCAATAGCCTAAAATCCAGTAGGAGAGTATGTGTCATGCCATTGAAGAATCCATCATCACCAACTACCCCAGGCTTACTTCTGCCATAGCGACAATGTGCCCAGACTCTGTTGAGAGAAGCAGGTCATCCTTAGTAACTGGGTGGAAGAACTTACCCAATAACTAAAGTCCACAGAAATGTTCGAAGAACATTGCTGCAAAACAGGCAGTAACAGCGGGTGCAGAGCTGGTAAATGCTGTCAGGTTTCAGAGCCATTTCTACGAGTTACCATGGGGGGTGTCGTTGAGATGTGCCGACTGAACCAATAGCAGCAAATAGAAACACCACAGTTTGGTTCAAAGTGTCCGAGATGCATTTTAGTTTTACGCTCTAATGGCACGCTTCAAGTGCAGGAACAAAAGGAGCTGTAAAACGTGCACCCGCAATGGGCCGAGGGCCAGTTGCATTTGAGTTGCTGTGAGCTGAGAAACAAGTCAGCTTGTTAGCCTCTGAGATGCATCAGTGTATTGAGCCTGGCATTCAAGTGCAATATTGATTCTTTGTTGAGGCACTGTGTTTTGATACTTAGTAACTTGTTCCAGCGGCCTCATAAGCCCCCAAGTTAATGAATTGCACTTACCAAAAAAAGTTTCCAGCAGGGGAAAATAAATTAATTTAGATCAAAGTTCAAGATTCAAGATTCAAGATAGATTTAATTGTCACATGTGCCAGATGGCACAGTGAAATGAATTCCCATACAGCCATACAATAAAAATAAACAGGACTCAACACACTATAGAATTTAACACAAAACATCCCCACACAGCAGAATCAAAGTTTCCCACTGTGTGGGAAGGCACCAAAGTCAGTCTTCTTCCTCCACTGTTCCCCGTGGTCAGGGCCTCCCCAAGCCCTCCGCAGTTGCAGCTACGGGCGGCCCGATGTCCAGGACCGCTCGCCGGGATGATACAAGTCCGATGTCGGGGCTGCGGGACGTCCTCAGCGGCGTGGACACCAGAGTCGGCCCCCTCCTACCGGAGTCTGCGGCTTCCAATGTCCGTAGGCCGCGCCGGGTGGAGACTGCTGCTGTAGGCCCTCTACAAGGCGCCCCAGGACTCCACGATGGCGGTCAGCGCCGCCCGCGTTGGAAGCTCTCCGCACCAGAGCTCCACGATGTTGGAGCAGCGGCCCAACGCTCCGGAGCTCCAAACGGCGACCCAGGTAGGCATCGCCCGCTCCGCGGTGACTCCAGCGCTGCGCCGCCGCTGTAGCAGCCCTGGTCCGGTTCCCGATCCCCGGCAGGAAAGGCCGCTCCGATCCAGCTGGTAGGCCGTGAGGTGGGGGGCGAGGACGCGACTCGGAGAAATAGTCGCGTCCCCGCCAGGAAGAGACTTGGAGACGGTTTCCCCCTTACCCTGCCCCCCTCCCCCACATAGAAAAGTAAAAGTTTCCCCCTAAAACAGACTTTGGACTAACTAAAAATAACAAAAAGAAGATTGAAATAACATACAGGCTGTAGGTAGAGGCTGCTGCCAGTGCAGCACCCCTAGTAAAAAAAATAATTTCCAAAGCTGATTTAAACTGGTGGCAAAGGCGATTAATTACTCTTAACAGCAATGAGATTGCCTGCTCCAGGTCTGACGATGAAACTGGCATGATTGATCTCGCAACATGTTCAACCATTCACTTCCTACCCATCCGCTCTGAGCTTACACAGACTCCCTTTCACAACTGCAATGCACTCTGGTCAATAGACTATATTTGAAGAAAAGTTACTGCTGAACTGTTGTGAGAGGATGGAATTGGATGAGGGGAGAGAGGTGTATGGCAGCCAATGCTCTTGCAAACGTTTGGCATTGGAAGCCAGTGAGAAACTCCTCTCGCTAACTCATCAATTATGTTGTTGAGGGGTAACTCATCGCATAGGGCTCACAAGAGAAATCATGCTCTGCTTCAAATGGGCAAGGCCAGTCCTGGAATACTGTGTCAGGTCCGATCAAGCTACTTAAGAAAGCATGTATTTCGTGTAGAAGGAGTACAGTCAGACCACCAAATTCCTGCACGGGGTGTTTGTCCTATGAAGGGAGATAACACAAACTGGCCCCATACTCGTTAGAATTTTGAAAATCTCATTGAAACACGCAGGATTCGTGACAAAGGTGGATGCAGACCTGTGTTTCTTCTGGCTGGATTGCCTCAAACCAGGTATCACAGTCTCAGAATAAAGGATTGGAGCGGATTAAAGTTTTAGAGCAGGATTCAAACTCTCGGAATGTAAACTACAGTTTACGGAACTATAGTAGCATCTATCTGTCATGTCTCATGGACCATAAACCCATTGCCTCGGTTCCAAATTCACCAGCTTTGACTCCTTGCCCCCTCTCTGACGTGGATCGGCTGTTCATTTAGTATTACAACACTAATAATAGCTAGTTAGAGGTATCTTATTGAAGTCCCATTAATTTCAGATCTATTTGAAAAGCCAATGCTGTATGAATGGAGCTATATCTAACAAAATATAACATGAAATTGAATATTTCTGGAGTTTTATGGACAGCATGCCCATAAAAAAGCTACATGCAACAGCAACTTGCACTTAATCATCTCAATAACTATGATGATAATGAGTGGACCCTTTCTGAAGTCCTAAGATTGTCAAGATGATAAACCTGTTAAATCTGTTAAATCTGTTATAAGTATCTACAAGTACCTTAATTTAAGAGAGATTATATTCTATCCACCAATATTTCAAAGGCTAATTTACTTCACTACCTTAAGCTCTTTTCTGAAGAGGTTGAGCTATCAATAATCACTGTCTTGAGCTATGGGTCCTCCCTCCCAACTAAGGAGGAGATGCTTCAAGCTAACACAATTTATAGTTTTATTTATAGGTTATACTTATATAAACAGTTATATTTTTTAATTAAGTATGTTTAATTCTGAGGAGTATTTTTTATAGAGAAAATAGTCTTCCAAAGATTTTCAAAACATTAGTACATTATTTATGATTATAAAAACGTAACAATGAGTTTCAGATGGACGAGTATCTGTCGCAGAAAGATGCCTCTTCAGTGAGGTCCTTCTTGGACCGAGGCTGAGGAGTGAATTCTGTGACTGTCTTTACCTCTGTAACTCCTGACAATCCTCACTGTCTTCTAACATCGATACTGTTTTTGTCATGAATTACATCATCTACATGTGATGTTTGTAGGTACATTGATCAGGTCAAATGGATGGATTGACTTAATTTGGTCAACTGTTTTTTTATTCATTTCCCAATCTTCATTAGGTTATCATGGACCTAATCATCTATTTTGACTGGGTCAGGAGAAGGCTGCAACATGAGTTCCTGATTCTTATGCTCAATGCCCTGACCAATGAAAGCAAGCATTACATATACTTTCTTTGCCACTTCATATACTTCTGTTGCCACTTTCATGGAGCTTATTATTATGTATGGACTTGGACCCCAAGATCCCTCTGTACATCTATGCTGTTAATCACCTTGCCATTATTGACTGTATACTTTCCCCTTACATTCTACCTCCCAAAGCACAACTTTGTCAGAAGTATCAGAGGGTATGGGGAGAAGGTAGTAGAATGGGGTTAGGAGGGAAAGTTAGATCGGCAATGATTGAATGGAGGAGTAGACTTGATGGGCTGAATGGCCTCATTCTACTCCTATCTCTTATGATCTTACTTCCCACTTGCTCAGATTAAACTCCATGATCGTGTCATGGGCATGGGCACTGGTAGAAGTTTAATGTAATTAATAATAAGCATCTTGAATCATGGTATTTTTGCTGCTGAGGTTAGCAATAAATATTTTGGATCTGGATAGTGACACATCACTGCGCAAAAGAATCCAAAATAAGTGACATCAATTTAATATTGATCCATGTGAAGAGACATGTGGCTAAAACGTTAGGCAGAAATTCAAGATTCAAGATTCAAGAGAGTTTTATTGCCATGTTGTCTTCTAGTCAATGTAAAAGATCTTCATACCAGTGTAAAAAAAACAGCAATATGTTCCTGTCGGTAGGACTTGGCCTCCTTATTTAAAGTGTTCTTTCTCAAGATGGGATTATGTATTTAAATCAGAGGTGACGAGAGGGTTGTGACTATTTTGAATTCAATGAATTTCAGGAGAAAATGGTAAAATTAATGGACTTAAGGGCAATACAGGCATGAGGCCAAGGCAGGAAAATGGAGGTGTGGTCAAGATTAATAGGCCACAATATCATTGAAAGGCAGACCTGTCTCAAGGAACCAAAGGCCCTCTGCTCTGCTGCTTCTTACATTCTGTACATCCTAGCTTTGATCATCTTTTAATTGGAAGAGTTAGTAAGAACTTCTTTCCACCTTGTCTGATGAAAGGTCACCCCCCTGAAACATTGTCTCTTTATCCACAAATCCAGCCTAACATGTAGTTTCCCCAGGCTTCTGTTGGTTTTATTTGGGTATGTTTAGTCTCACTTTGTTCATGTAATGGGAACAAGAAGACAAATAAACACATATTATTGCAGCTTTCTGCTGGCGCTGAGGAAAGCTCCTTCACTCCAAACATAATGACTGGAGTAACTTTAACCAATGAAAACAAGCCTGCAAAAGTCACTGATTGATGCCTTGGAATTGCAACAGTCTGTAATGACTTCCCTTGTGAGTGTACGCCTGCTTATGCATCTCTGTTCAAGCCAGGTGGCTGGATCAAGACCGGTGAAGGCATCCCTGTGTCTCAGACATATTCCCACTGGTCCTACCCTTTCTGCTCCTCTTCAGGAAGCATAATTACTGCTGCATCTGGCTCAAAAGACAATCTGCTCCTTTCCTCAGCTTTACCTTTGCTATGTCAGCTTTGCAAAACCCTAACCTCGCTGCATAGTCTGGGAGATTTACATTACCTGAAGAGAAAACAGAATGGTGGGAATGCTCCGCAGGTCAGGAAGATTTCTTGGAGAAAAAAAAAGTTAATGTTTTATGTCATGGAACCAGCACCTCAGCTCACCAAGTCCACAATAACCATCGGAAACACATTTACACTAACCTCATTTTCTTTTTCTCATATTCTCAACTACTTCCCCCCACCCCAAACGGCCACCCCCAAATCATTCACAACAGCTAATAAACCTACTGACCCACATGAATCTGGGACGTGGGAAGAAACCAGAGGCACAGAGGAAACTTGTGCAGTCATAAGGAGAATGAGCAAACTCCATGTGGGCAATATTGGAAGTCAAGACTGAATCCAAACATTGGAGCTACGAGTGGTAACTTCACCACATGTGTCCCTGTGCATCCTAAATTTGATGATCTTTTCATGGGGAATGTTAGTAATTGAACATGTTTTAGGTTGCATAGAAAGAGGAGGTGTGGCAAAAACAAAGGGAATGTGTGTGATATGGTGGACACCAAGAGAGACTATACGACACAAGTAGTAGCGCTGCTGGCTGAGAAAGGGTGGTGAAGACTTGTTCAAAGCAAATGATCTGTTTGGAGGAGTTAAAAAGAACATCGCTTTAAGATCAGAGGAGGGAAGTTTAAAAGAGATATATACAAACATAGAAAATAGGTGCAGGAGTAGGACATTCAGCCCTTCAAGCCAGCCCTTCAAGCACTACAATATGATCATGGCTGATCATCCAAAATCAGTACCCTGTTCCTGCTTTCTCCCCATATCCCTTGATCCCGTTAGCCCTAAGAGTTATATCTAACTCTTGAAAACTTCCAATGAATTGGCCTCCACTGCCCTCTGTGGCAGAGAATTCCACAGATTCACAACTCTCTGGGTGAAAAAGATTTTACTCATCTCAGTCCTAAATGGCCTACCCCTCATTCTTAAACTGTGACCCCTGGTTCTGGACTCCACCAACATTTTACATCGAGAACATTTTACCTGCATCTAGCCTGTCCAATTCTTTAATAATTTTATATGTTTTTCTATAAGATACCCTCATCCTTCTAAATTCCAGTGAATACAAGCCCAGTCGATCCATCCTTTCATTATATGTCTGTTCCGCCATCCCGGGAAATAACCTGGTGAACCTACGCTGCACTCCCTCAATGGCAATAATGTCCTTCCTCAAATTAGAAGACCAAAACTGCACATAATACTCCAAGCGCGGTTTCACCAAGGCCCTGGCCAACTGCAGTAGGAACTCGGGTATACAAAAATGCTGGTGAAACTCAGCGGGTGCAACAGCATCCTATGGAGCGAAGGAAATGGGTGACGTTTCGGTCCGAAACCCTTCTTCAGACCGTTGCTCCTAAACTCAAATCCTCGCTGCGCATGCACGGTTTTAAAGATTTTTAAAGACCTTAATAACTTTTAAACTATACTGTCGATCGGGAGAAAATTTGTTGCACTTGAGCACAGGAGAATGATGAGTAAGGTGGCGAAAAATCGTAGCGCTATCATGTACTCTTTTTGCGCAAATAGAAAAAACACGCAAACCGGAAGATCAGAATTTTAGTTATGTATAGATAAATGTAATTCTATTTTTCACATTCACAACTACTACCTGGCCTGTGGGCATTCCCTTTCTCAGTTTATCTGTGTTTATCTATCCTACAATCCCGGCAATATTTTTGCTCTCTCTCCTCTATCCCCATTCAGCTCCTTTTGTTTACATCTCCTCCTTACAAATTAGCTGCAAATAACAAGCTACCACCTCCCAGTCAGCATTACCACCATATCTTTTATCCAATCTCCCTTGGTCTCTCCTATGATTGTTCCTTCACTGTTCCCCCTTACCTGCAACTTTGAACATCTTTCTAACTTTTCTAAGTTCTCACAAGATGTTATTGACCTGATTTTATTTCTCTCTCCACAGATGTTGCCTGGCCCATTGAGTATTTCATTTTTAAACTACATTTGTTTTACAAATATCTATCACTGAGGTGTCATTTATTGCTCCATTACCATGACATTATCAATTTCAATGCTTGCATCTGAAGTTTGTCTGAAAAACCCTCTTTCTCATGCTTTGAGTGATGGGATAATATTTTAAATAATGGAGCCTCTTCATGCGCTCTTACTGCTGGTTAGAAACCAGGTATCCACCATTTCTACCCTCCAATCTATTCATTTCAATATATAATTCTCATTTGTAAAGTGCCTTGTTGCTTAACTATACCTGATCCCGACGTGGCCCTTCAGCAAAAGACGTTTTGCTCATTTTACCCATCCTCAGAGGTATACCATCTTCTATTCCGCATTTTGCTTCTCTTCATGCTTTCTCAACACTTATCTTTGCAACCACTGAGACCTTGAACCAAATGTGGTAGTCAACAGCACAAACCACCAACATCCACCTTATATTCTTTTCAACAGGTTGAGAGGTAAACCACTATCCTGTCACCAGCACATCTGTTATACTTGCCAACATCCTTCTGATGGTGGCCCAACATTCAAGTAGGCTTAAGTGGCACTTTCTCCTCTGTTGTCTGTGCTATTGGCAGCTCCTGTACAGCTCTGCTGGATTCCATGTTGATCTCAAGGGGGGCGGTACAACCTTCTGAACATCTCCTAATTCTCACACTGGGAAATCTCCCCATAGGACCTGTCCCAGGTTAAACTGGAGCCAAGTCCACTGAAACTGATAGCTGCCAGGAGCATGACAAGTTGACCTTCTCAATCGATTTAATGCAGTTAGTTTAAATGCATTTAATTACTTTTAAGTGCATCTGAATATTGTGTTTCACTTCATTGTTTTAAAGGATTAATCATTTAAATGTCTCTTTTTAAAAATTTATTAATAGTTCCCAGATGAGTTTGTTAAAGCTATTCAATTTCTACGAGTGAATTGACAGTCACAGAGTTCACTGGCTGTCAAAGACCTACTGCGATTGCAGCCAGCCGTTACCTCTGGGACAGTTTGTGTGGGGTACTGCCCCATGCTCGGCCTCTCCAAGTGGCAATGAGCAAACTCCTGGTGGAAGGCTGTGCTCAGGTCTACATAGGAAGAGACAGCATGGACCAAGGTCAAGTGGTTGGAGATGACAGTCAGTTGAAGATCTGTCTTCTGTGTTAAAGAAGCTATTAAACAAGAAGGTTACCACAGATTGACATAATGCATCTACTAATTCAATGAGATGCTACTCTAATTAACTGCACTGCCATTTTCCTGTCACATCACAGCCTGTCACTGTCACATAATGGTGGCCCTTGGCTAGAATGTTAATGAAAGACCATGCTACCAGCAGACAATATTAATGGAGGATCATATCACTGGAAGACAATGTTAATGAACGAGAGATAGTAGAAGACAGTGTTAATGGAGGTCCAGAGTGCAATTGAGAAACTGAAATCTGAAAGCAGCAAGAAGAGTGAGCAACTAAAAAAATCTGCATAACGTATAATATTTGAAGTTTTCAATTTTGTCCCAAGTGTGATAAATGATCCATTGCTGCTTCTGAGAACCCAGCTTGTTGAGAATGACGGTAAGACATCAACAGTCAAGATCACATCTGTGATTCCTATGTTTTCAAGAGAAGACCATGTAATCCTATCAGTAAATAATGCTGAGACTGGACATGAGAGGGTAAACACAGCCAGGAGACTGTGTTGCTTAAAATGATTTAAATGAAATGTAAGCATAAAATGGAACTGTTTCCCACCAAGTGCTTTCTGTAGAAACAATGTTATGTGATACTTTGTGATTGGGTTAGGGGACTCTCAATTAATGTATTTTATAATCTTTATTGATGAATGGCTTGTAGGGGGTGCAACTTCAGAATCTTCAGGGTTTATAATATATTTAGGCTTTGTTTTTGTAGGGCTTATTGAGTTACAAGACCTACTGCTGTAAAAATAATCGAAATACCGAAACACTAATGACAGATTGTTGAATTATGCATTAATCTGTGTCACGACATTTCCACACAGTCAACGCCTGAATGCAGTATCTTTCCAATGTGTGCTTACTCCTGTAATTATAGGAAGGGTGCAATATAAAACACGCATAGCCAACCGTCACAAACTGTAATTGGCTAATAATCTGAAAATGTGTTTTTCCCAAGTCTTAGATGATAAATAACAATGACACCAGGTAGAATCCCCCATGGGATCATACCATTCATCTGTGAGGGCAGACAAATATTTCATTTTTCTTTATGATTGGATGGATGCCATTTAGCCCATCTTTATGCCGGCTCTCAGAGCAATCCCATTCCCCAATCAATTTTCACACAGGCAACATCAGAGGTCAGGATAAAACCTGGATCACTGGAGTTGTGAGGCAGCAGCTCTACTAGTTTCACCACTGTGCTGGCCTGTATAATGTGCCCTCTAAGAGCGAGCACCTCTGGCAGTGTAGCAGGTCAGGCAGTGCCTGTGGAAAGAGAAGCAATAATAAAGTTTCATCAATTCTGACAAGGCGTCTCGACCTAAAACATGAACTGGTTATCTTTCCACGGATGCTGTCTGACTGAATGGTTGTTTCCAGCAATCTCAGATTTTATTTCAGATTCTAGCACCTGCATTTTATTTTAATGTTTAATGTCGCCGTGCCACTACACTGTTTTGAACAAATGGTGGTATTAACTTTAATAGACAGATTATTGAATGGTAAGTGCAATGAGATTTTATTTTCATAAAAGAGCATCTGGCTCTTGTAGATCATATGATTAGCAAAACCTGTTGATCTACAATCCTGTAACTTACTCTAGTCACATTATTTAATGTATGGCGAGCCCTCAAGTGTGTTAAAGCTTTACAGTATATATTGCATTCAGAATTGTAGTTAGTAAAGTGAAGACATGTTGCACAAACCCAGATGGCAGTGTTATTTATCTTATTTTATTTCATCCCTGGGAATTCTCTTGCTTTGATATAGCCGAGGAATATGAAGTGTGAACATGCTGTGAATGTGCACATCATAGTCCTTACCATCAGAGTTATGTGGAGCCAGGTACTTTTGTTGGATTATTGTTCTACAAGGGTTTGAAAATAACAGTATTGTCATTGCTTTATGCTTCTCACAAGCTAATATTGTAATCATTATGATCTGCACATCCAATGTAGAAAATGCAATGATCAATCCACCAAATCAGTGTGTTCACAACATTAGTGATCATTAATGGTCATGGAATTTTTTGATAATGTCGTCATTCCAAAGTGGGAGAAGCAAAACTTTATGTGTGAAAATCAAAGCAGACAGTACAAGAAATAATAAAGCTTACAATTATCAGGTTGAATTTCCCTCGTGAAGTTTCACACAATGAATGGTCTATTCGAGGTACAGTGATTTACATCCACTGATAGAAACTCCCCTTTAAAGCCATCATTTTGTGATGTTAATGGAGAGGGTGTGGCCCAAGAGCAGAAATAAAGAGAGCCATAATTACCTTCAAGGTACAACAATGGTAAATATCTGATACAGGGCAATAATATTGCACTCAGTGTCCCTTTACACAAGCTTTTAAAAGGGCTGATATACATTAACAGAGGTTTTTCTATATGCGTCTATTCTTGGAAACTATGTTCTAGCATTAAAAGCTGATTGGGCTATGAAATTGATCTTTGTGCATTCTATTCACCCGTATTTTGTTAATGGCAGGGGTTCATAACATGAATCAAGTTCCTAAGTTACCTGCAATGGATATATTAGACTGTTAAACTGTGACTCACACGATGCAACAGTGAAGCATTGGTACTCACAACAAAGTGACTTTGAAGCCACGTTCACAAACACATCAAGCAGAAATGTTACACGATTACTATATGCCCAGCACATTATCTCATCTGGCTGAGATGTTCACCCATGTTAAATATATACTTACAAAAAGACTCAAATCTAAGCATTTTGCCAAATAAGAATGCCTCATGATTATACCATATTTGCTCTGGCCCAATTCTGGACAAATGTATCTATACATCGGTAGACATTGAGGATCCATTCATTATCTGTCTAAATATAGTGATTGGCTTATAGACTACTTGTATCAAGTTGATCTCTGCCTTTCCCTGTTCCAATATATGGGGCTTTGTTTACACAGCTACACTTTGTGATTTCAAAACTGATCACTGCTTCCAGTCAATGGGAATAGTTTGAAGGATGTTTTTTGGTTATTATTTGTTCCTATATTTTCGCCTCTGTGCTCTGATTATGTCTGTCTGAAACCCCAACGGTATTTAACAAGTCTCCACTACAGAAATCTGTGTTTTTAAGCAGACACAAGTATTCATCAAAAGACACATGCAACTCGAGAGCCCAGGTGTGAGCAACACTGAGACAAGCTGGCTACACATTCTCAGCATATGTTCTGTTCCTGTTCTACATCCCCATAAATTACATAGAATAAGTATCCTCAGTATTATATTTTCATAATAAAATCCTTTAACCAATAAATTTACATATATTTTTCTCAAGCTTACTTCATTTCAGATCAGAACAGATTAGTTTGAGGTCAAATTCACCTGGGTGCCATGATTTCTTTGGCCGCATGAAGCTGATGGAGTAAACAGTATAATACCATATAACCATTATTACAGCACGGAAACAGGCCATCTCGGCCCTACAAGTCCGTGCCGAACAACTTTTTTTTTCCCTTCCCACCTGCCTGCACTCATACCATAACCCTCCATTCCCTTCTCATCCATATGCCTATCCAATTATTTTTAAATGATACCAATGAACCTGCCTCCACCACTTCCACTGGAAGCTCATTCCACACCGCTACCACTCTCTGAGTAAAGAAGTTCCCCCTCATATTACCCCCTAAACTTCTGTCCCCTAATTCTGAAGTCATGTCCTCTTGTTTGAATCTTCCCTATTCTCAAAGGGAAAAGCTTGTCCACATCAACTGTCTATCCCTCTCATCATTTTAAAGACCTCTATCAATACGGTAATGATGATACAATTATTATAACATAGGTTCCACAAAGATATAGGGTGGCAAAATGGAGCAGCTGGTAGAGCTGCTGCCTCAGAATGCCTGAGATCTGGATTTGATCCTGATCTTGGGTGCTGTCTGTGTGGAGTTTGCATGTTCTCCCTGTGACTGTGGGTTTCTTCTGTGTGTTGCAGTTTCCTCCCACATCCCAAGGACGTGCAGGTTTGTAGGTTAATTGGCCTCTGTAAATTCCCCCTAGTGTGTAGAGTGTGGACGTGAAAGTGGGATAACACAGAACTAATGAACGGGTTATCGATGGTCAGCGTAGATGCATTTACCTGAAGGGTCTGTTTCCATGCTGTGTCGTTCAGACAATTCAATCAATGAATTGTAATGCAATCTGAGGTTGTGCAAAATGTATACTAAAATGTAATAATGGAACATCTAAATGAGGTAGAGTTAAGAGTAAGAAAGTAACATGGTAGGACCTCCAAAATTGGGGTGTGGGAAAGATATGGATAGGTTCAGCCTGATGACAGTGAGTGCTTCTTAAGTCTGTACATCTGGGCTTTTAAGATCCTGCATCTTTTCTCAAAAAGCAGGAGAAAGAAAAGGGAATGGCCGGGGTGACACACATCCTTGACAATACATCCAGGCATCCTGATTGTAACGTGAAGATGGACTGAATGGAAGGAAATGAAGAGCCCGTGATGGATTGGGCTGTGTTCACCCCTCTCTGTACGTTTAGCTGGTCAATAATGACCAATTGCCATATCAGGCTGAATGCATCCCGTCAGAATACTTTCTGTAGTGCACCTGTACAAGTTTGTGAGAATTCCTCGAGGATATACTGAATCATCTTGGACACCTATAAAGTAAATTCACTGATGTGTTTTTTTTAATCACCGCATCAGTGTTAAAGGTTCAGGTTAGGTTGCTGCTGATAAGGATACCTAGGAACTTGAAACTGTTGACCATTTTTCCAGCAGCTCCATTGAAGAGGGCAGGGATGTGTTCACCCTCCCCCCTCCACCTTCCTTAGATCAACAATCAATTATTTTATCTTGTTTCGTTATCTTGCTGATGTTGTTATTCTGACATTTATCATTGTTCTTGATCCAGGGACAATATTGGTATAATTGGCAAATTTAAAGATCGAGTTGATGTTTACTTGGCCACATGGTCATGGGTGTACAGGGAGTGGAGCAGTGAACTGAGCACACAATCCTGAGTGTTGAGGGTCATTTTTAAACTAATTTCCAATGCGGGGTAACCTCTGTAATTATTTGTTTTTATTAGATCTCAGTCAATTATTGCTCAGCTCTTTCTTCCTTTCAGAAGATGGTCACAAAATGCTGTAGTAATTCAGTGGGACAGGCAGCATCTCTGGAGTGAAGGAATGGGTGACATTTCAGATCGAGAGCCTTCTTCAGGTGTTGTTGGGCCAACATCTTGAACCACTACAGGTCTTTTAGTGAAGGTGCTCCTACAGTGGTGTAAGCGAGGGAGTTTCAGGACTTAATCCCAGCTGTGATGAAAAACTAACGATAAGATCATATTTCTGTCCATTTTCTACTTTCATGCAACCACCTCTCGTAAACTTTTAGATAGAGATAAGGTAAAACTATTTATGAAAAGGTCACAATTTTTTCAGGTTTAACTTATAGAAAACATTGCCAAATGACTACATGGGAAAAATACACCATTAACTTCCTTGCCAGCAATAAATTTCCATTCATTTTACTTTTGGAATTTGGTGTGTCATTTTCGAGGTTCACCCTCAGACCATTGCCTGATCCCATTTATTTGTGTGATATCCTGGTCAATGGTTAGTGAATCTTAACAATATGACATGACTGTGCCCCTGATTATTACTGATTTCAGTGTAGTTGCATTTCATAATTCCTGAGTATATTTATATCTCTTTCTTGAAGCTTCTCTAATAACCATATGTCCCCAATCTTGCTGAACACTGATGAAAACTGGGGTAACTCTCAGACTGAACCAAAAGTAAGAAGCAAAAAAGTTCAAGCATCATTCATGATTAAGATAAAAAATTAGTGAGGTTTCCACTCCTGATTTCTTTCCTCATTAATGGTGCAAAAGAAAGCATGTCATTGATAGCAGGGCGTGAATCTCGAAGTTACCTCTCAGTGTTGCAATGGCATTTGTGGTGTTTGTTACAGTCAGTGAAGACAATATCCTGTTTCGATTGTGCAAATACATTTTATTAATTGAGCATACTTTGGGGAATAAAATTTTTGTCAACACTAAGAGGGCTTGTGCTCTTGGTGCCCACACAGTTGTAGCTTTATTTCTTTACTTTTATGAACTATCCGTGGAACATGCAAAGCACTAACAGCCCTTCATCATAAATTCGGGGAGAAGATGAGAGAAAAAGACTTGCTTTTACAAGGTACTTTTATGTAATTCAGCAATAGTCAAACGACTGCTGGCTGGCTGCCACGTGCACAGTGCCTTCACCGGAACACATGAACAAACAAACAATCAAACAAACAAACACAGACTTATCCCCTGGCCAGAGGATTCTATACTAGAGTGCCCGCCCCTCCCCCCACAGCGGGTCCCCCCCTGTTCTCCCACAGTCCCTCACGGCGGCTCCCCAGGGCCCTCTAATCCAGCTTGGTTTAGTTTAGAGTTATGGCGTGGAGACAGGTCCTTTAGCCCACCAAGGCCGTGCCGACCAGCAATCATGTACATTAGCACTATCCTACACACAGGGACAATTTACAATTTTTACTGAAGCCAATTAAACTACAAACCTATGCGTCTTTGGTGAGTGGGAGGAAACTGGAGCACATGGGGAAAACGTACAAACTTCGTATAGACCGCACCCGTAGTCAAGATCAAACTCTGGTGCTGTAATCTGCAGCAAGTCCATCACAGCGCCACCATGCTTTAGTTACTGTTTGTTGTAAGGTAGCAGATTCACACAGCACCTTCACAAAAAGCATCAAGAGTAAATGCTCAAAATTAGTTTGTGATATTGATCAAGTAACAAGCATTGGCAAGGTAGGGTCTCGCCTTCTCTTCCTATATATGGCAATGGAATCTTAGATTTGCCAAGAAGGTCAGAGAGACAAATTTGGTTTAGTATTCCATCTGGGAAATAGAACCTCCAGCAATGGAACACCCTCTCACTGCATGGTCTTCTTTGTCCCAGAGGAACCTGAAGATGATACTGATGATGGCCCCAGTTATTGGAAAAAAATAAAAAGCAAGAACAGAAAAAAAGTGGGAAAACTGAACAATTTGCGGATAAAGCCAATCAGCAAAACCTACAGAAAATAATTCAGAATTATGGTCGGGAAGCTAACGCTCTTCTAAAGGAAGAGAAGAGGTTACATGCAAGGCTTCAAGTGCCTGGGCAAAAGGATTCTCCGGAAACTGCTGAAATATCTTCGAGGATACCAAAGATCACAATCTGTGTGGTTAGTGGAGGAATGAGTGTGAAATATGATATGGAAGATACTTCATCTCTTACTTCTGTCTCTCCTTTAAGAAGTCTTAAAATTATGGATGGCAAATCACTGTCATCTCCAAAATATCAACTGATAGTGAAAGTACTAAACGAAAACTTAACTATAACAATATAACTCCAAATCCCAAAAAAACTAAAATTAAATGATGGAAGTTCACATGGCATGTCTAAGAATGGTGATGCAGCCAGAGATGTCAGTTTTGAAGATGACAAAATCCTTCTTGAAGAGAAAAGTACACCAAAGCATGAAGAAAATTGTGACTTGGTAAAAGTTTTTAAAAAAGGACAGGGGGAGTGTGGACATGTCATGCTTTGTCATTAACAACTGCAATGGTAATGATTTGCCCAGGAGTTGTGAAGAAACATCTTCAGCTACTTCAGTCTGGTTTGTCCAATGCAAGCTTAAGGAACAGGACCTCATCTATTTGGGTACATTGCAGCCTTCCAGACTTAACATCACATTCTCCAACTTTAAATAACATTATTTATTTCTATTTGTATCAGAACTGGTCATTTCAGCTTGTCATCCACCCCTTCCATTGGTATATTTTGACCTGCTGTTGATCTACCACAGCCTTGTTAATAACAATGTATAACAAATAATGTACCACATGAAGTCAATTTGGTCTCACCCTAATAGAGACATTCCGTTTAATCCAACCATCACCACCACCACTAGCCTTTCTCAGTTCCAAAAATGTATCTTGTTTTCTCCATTTCCCAGTTCTGATTACGGGTCTCTGATGTGAAATATTGACTCCATTTCCCTTTCTTGCTGCCTGGCCTGCTGTATGTTACTGGTTTTAGTTCAGGTATCCAGTATCTCCAAGGTTGTTTTTGCTGGTCATTATCCAACAAATTTGGCACCGAACTGCATTTGTAAATGTTAGGTTAGTTGACCAAACTAGGTTATAAGCAAGAGAGAAAGGAATAAAGAGGGCAAGAGGTTTTGGCAGGGATTTCTTGAATTTGGTGCCTTGTAGACTGAGCCCAAGGCCGCCAATGTGGAAAAAAGGACATGCATGAGGATAGATTCTCAGATCTCAGAAGCTCGTGGAGCTGCAGGTTTTTTTTAAAAGAGGTAATGAAGATCGAAAACCAAGGTCAAGAAATTTGAACTCAAGATGTTACTGAACTGGAAGTCAGAAAGGGGTCAGCCAGGGAATAGTGAGTGAATGCATTTAGTTGTAACACAGAGTATCAGCAATTGTAATCTCTTGTAAAATGAAGCTTGGTCAGGATCAGTCTAACAATGCAGTTTATAATTTCAGATATACAGATAATTTTCTATTTACTGTATCCAAGGGCATTCAATCCATTCCAACCAAATGTCATATTTTCTCTCTTAGTTCCTCAGTGGAAAGAGGAAGGTTGGTTTCTTGTATCTATAAATATATATGTAAAAAAATCTGCTTTGTCTAATTATGGGACTTTCAACAATGTATGAAATGGTTCTGACTTGCAATAACTTGAAAAGATGGCTGACTTACACATTAGAAAGTTTCACTGAAACATGTGAAAATGGCCATCTTGACTATTTTAGGATTGCTGTTTGAGCAGGAAATATTAGTCCAAATACTTCAAGAAGTCCTCTGATGCTCTTCAGGGCAGTACCTTGGCATCTTATATGTCTGGCTGTTGGGACAAAGAGGCCAACGTTCAACATTTCTGCAAACACTTCCATTGTAAGTAGGTTTGCTTATGTGTTTGCTTATTCATACTGTTTACTGTCTAAAAGGAAGGTCTTTTATAAAAATAATATCCCAACCTTTGGACCCCTCAATGCAGATTGCTGCCAAACATAACGTGCCATGTTGGTTTATTTAACTGACTATAGGCGATTCTTTTGGAATTGGATTTAATTCAATACCAAGGCTAGAGGGGAAAATGTAAAATCCATTGCAATTTATCCAAAATACAAACTGCAGAGATAGACATAGTTAGATTAGATAGATAGGAGATGAATAGAGAGAAGAGAGAGAGAAGAGAGAGAGAGAGAGAGAGAGAGAGAGAGAGAGAGAGAGAGAGAGAGAGAGAGAGAGAGAGAGAGAGAGAGAGAGAGAGAGAGAGAGAGAGAGAGAGAGAGAGAGAGAGAGAGAGAGAGAGAGAGAGAGAGAGAGAGAGAGAGAGAGAGAGAGAGAGAGAGAGAGAGAGAGAGAGAGAGAGAGAGAGAGAGAGAGAGAGAGAGAGAGAGGGAGAGAGAGAGAGAGAGAGAGAGAAAGAGAGAGAAAGAATGAGACACAAGAGTGATTACATTATACCATCTCAATGAAGGCATTTTCATTTTGCTCCATAAAGTCTTCACATTTTTGGGACAAGTGAAATTTGGCAAGTAAATTCCAGACGCAGCCATTTGTTTATTTCCAATGGCTGATGGCTATTGCAGTTTAAATGTTGATCCACAGGGATGGTATTCTAATTGGCAAGTAAAATTATGCCACAAAATCAAACATCATCAGAATAAAAAAGATATACATAAATTAACAGCGCTGACAAGAAACTTCCAAAATAAACAGAAGAAGCTGAAATGAATTACTAAATGAGTCAGTAATGGCAGAGACCAGAAAATTGAAAGTTTCAGATGCATATAGTGAGCTCTCATCCAAATGTAACTCAGTCAAACTTGCTAATCTGCTGTTTTTTTCCTCCCCTTGTGCTCCATATTTCCATTTCATGTGGTCTCTTTGCTTGCTACTTCTATTATTGTTGTGTCACTGGAACTGCACATTGCCATCCCTCCCCCATCCTAGTCACCCTACTAGTTTCACTGCCATCCTGTTTAGTTTCAGTCTCACTCATAAGTTTCACCCCTTGTCATTTCCTCCACAGTCAACAATGGAGCATTGTGGCCTCCACCTTTCCTTGATCAATGTTGCTGGCTTTGACATCCTTTTGCATCCTTTTATTCATTTGTTCTTTATACCTCTTTATGTCTCTAGTTTTCCTCTCTCCTGACTCTCAGTCTGATGAAGAGTCTCAACCCAAAATGTCACCCATTCCTTTTCTTCAATAATGCTGCCTGACCCGCTGAGTTACTCCAGACATTTTGTGTCTATCAAAAGGCAACTCTGGGTCCTCACCAGATTTTCAGGCATGTGTTTCAATTCTAGCTTTCAAACAGTGTTTGGCTGCCATGCTTTGCAATTCATTACTCAACCCAACACGAAGGAATTGATTGTACACGGAGTTCTTTGGAACATTGTTCTTGTTTATTAAATACATTAATGATCTGAGTGTAAATGTAGTTGGTATGATTGGTAAGCTGGCAAATAACTCTAAGATTGGTGGTGATGTTTATAGCAAAGCGGCTGCAAAATATTTTGACCAACTGGAAGACAGAGATAAATGTCAGATTGAATTTAATTCTCATATGTGAGGGGATGCACTTTGGTAGGAATATTAAGGTTGGGATAAATATAATGAATGGTAGGGCCTTAGGATTACCAAGGAACAGAGAGATCACAATGCACCGATGAATAGATGCTTGAATGCAACGGTGAGGTGGTTAGGAATATCTACTGGGTACCTGCCTTCATTAGCAGATGCATGCAAGATAAGAAAAGGGATATGATGTTACAACTATATAAAACATTGGTTAGTCAACAGGTGGAGTACTATGTGCAGTTCTGGTTGTCACAGTAGAGGAAGGATATGATTGCAAGCAAAGTTGCAGAGAAAATAAGTTTCGGTTTATTGTTGTCACATGTACTAAGGTACAGTAAACAGCATGGTTTTACATGCTATCCAATCAGATCAGAGAATACTATACATAAGTACATTCAAGTAAACCTCAGGTGGAGCAAAGAGGAAGATACAGAGTGCAGAATATAGTTCTCAGCATTGTAGTATATCAGTTCCACAGACAAAGTCCAGTGTCCGAAATGGAGTAGAGGTGAAACAGACAGTATCCTAGTTCAAAAGCCTGATAAAAGAGGGGAAGAAACTGTTCCTAAGTCCGGTAGTCCGCACTTTCAAGCTTCTGTGCCTACTGTCAGATACGAGCACGGATAAGAATGAATGATTAAGGTGAGATGTCTTTCATTATGTTGGCTGCTTTTCTCAGATAACATGAAGTATAAATAGAATTGCTGGTGTGGTCATCAGGTTTTTGTGATGGATTGGGCTACATCTGCAACTCTCTATAATTTCCTCTGGTCTTAGGCAGACTTGTTCATCAGGAATGGAACAAATCTGGGATGGACTATTTCATTTAGGAGGAGAGGTTGAATAGGATAGATTTGTTTAGTGGTTGGATTGAAGTTATGTGGTTGGAATCTAGAAAGAGGTGCGAGAGGCAGTGACTCTCACAACATTTAAATAATACTAGACCAAGTGGGACCCGTTGGGTTGCGGGGGGGGGGGGGGGGGGGGGGGGGCGGCCTGCGGCGTCACACACACATACTAACCCCCCCCCCCTTGATATTATATTAATTTTATTCATTTTGGAATGCCATGGCACAGAAGCATAATTTTATACGTTTAGGAATGCCATGGCACAGAAGATGGCAGGCAATGGTCTGGTGGACTGAAGGGAATATTTCCATCCTGTGTGTCTCAATGTAAGTAGACACCACATAAAGATAAGCCCTATTCTCTTTTGCCTCAGCATTATCGCCATGCTTCACACTCCATGCAGGATAATTTAAACTATTTGATACACTGTCATCAGAATGATATTTAGGTCTGGATGCTGGCTTCCAGTGCAAGGACACTCGGAGACTTATGCTTCAGTGGATGAATTTGGTCAAAGCAGATACGCGAGTGAACAATGACATAACAATGAAAAGATAAAGTCCGAGATCACGAGGCAAAATCGAGAGAGCCGTCAAGATGGGAAAGCAGGGGGAATTAAAGGAGAAATCGGCAAGGAGATGAGAAGATGAAAACCAAGGCCAGACTCTAAATTGCACACCCCTGCAACAAAAGTTGTGACTGTCCCACAGTCCTTTTAAACAGTGTCACCTGGATGCACCTCCAAATCAAAGTCTGGTAACCTAATGACCAGAAGAAACAGGGAGAAAGGCTGAATCTTTTCCCATCAGCAGAAACCCATATTCACTGTGTGAAACACAGCACAAATGGGAAAAAAAGCAGCTTCTTAAATTTTCCTGTGTTCTGGACAAAATGCAAGAAAATCTTCAACCTTCCCCAAAGTATCAACTATTCAGATCTATTACTAACCGCTAATAATACCTAGTCTCCTTTCCTTAAGATCTCACAGCACATGAGAACATTACATGACTTTTGACATTCACCATGTTGTACTTTGGGTTACACTTCGAAATGACAAGTCATGGGTCAGAGAGATTTGGAGCGAGGGGAAGGGGTGAGATCTAGTGTGACAAGAGAGTAAAGCTGCAAGGAATCCCTCCAGAAATAGCTTTTCAAATCAATAAAATAACACAGCAATGCTTTCTCAGAAACAATTCTTTAGGATTTCAGCATTGGTAACATGACCAGCATTTACTGCCCAACCTTGAGAATATCGTGGTGATGCACCTTCTTAAACCGTTGCTGTCCTGGTGAAGATGCTCCCACATGCTGTAGTGGAGGGATATGAATATGAGTCTGTAAATATGAAGCCACAGTAGTATATTTTCACGGTGTGGAACTTACAAAGAATGCTGCAGATGATGGGGGTCGCTTGCACCTGCTACACTCCTCCTTCTTGGTAGTAAAAGCTGCAGGTTTGGGAGGTATTATCTGAGTGGTGTAAGCAAGACACCGAAGTGCACTTTGTTACTGGCATGAGCTGCGACTGAGAGGGGACGGGAATGAATATTCATGGTGGTTGAGAGTTGTTTTGTCCTGAATAGTGACAAGCTCTGAGAGATGTTGAGCTGTGCTCATCCAGGTGAGAGGAGAGCACTTCCTAAGATCTAACAATATCCCTAACCTGTTCTTTGTGGCTGTCGGAAAGGCTGTGGGGTGTCGTGGGGATGAGTCATTTTCTGCAGGATACCCAGCCTGACCCACTCTTGTAGTCTTCGTATTCATGTGGCTGGACCTGTGGATGGTCGATGGAGAGCCCCAGAATGTCAGCAATGATAATGTCATTGAATGACTAGGGTAGATGATGTTTAGTTTAGAGGTACAGCGTAGAACCAGGTTCTCCGGTCCGCTGAGTTTGCGCCGACCAGTGATCGCCATATACTAATTCTATCCTAGACGCTAGGGACAATTTACAGAGGCCAATTAACCTACAAATCTGCGCGTCTTTGGAATATGGCAGGAATCTGGAGCACCCATTGAAAACCCATGCAGTCATGGGGAGAATGTACAAACTCGGTACAGACATCACCCGTAGTCAGGATTGAACCCGGATCTCTGGTGCTGTAAAGGGCCTGTCCCACTGCGGGGACCTAATTGGCAAGTTTAGAAGAGTTTGCCCTTGACTCATACTCGCAGCATGGTCGACACGAGGTCCAAGGAGGTCTTTGTAACTCTCCTTCATGCTCGAGAGTAGTCCCCGCATACTCGAGGCCTCAGCTAGGTTTCGGCATTTTTTTTAGCATGCTGAAAAATGCCCGCGAGTAAAAAAAGGTCGCCATTGGAAAAAATGGATATATTTTTACTCGTAGGTTTAGTCGAAGTAGGTCGTAGTAGGTCAGCATGTTATTTGTAGGTAATCGAAGGCAATCGATGTTAATCGATGGTAGTCGAAGGTAATCAGTGGAGTAACTCAGCCTGTCCCGCTGAGTTACTCCAGCATTTTGTGTCTACCTGAAATTCAGTTCTTTGGTCCATCATTGGACAAAGCTATAATTGGGTTTGGCATCATGCTCATGGCAAAAGGTTGTTTCAAAAGAGTCAAACTGATAATTACTACAAAATTTAAGTATATTAGAATGAATGATGTCTAATATAGATAAGAGAATTCACGAGAAAGCCATCCTTCATCTACACTGCCTTGTCAATGATCATTTACTAATATCTCAAAGTACAACCATCTGAGTTGGAGGCCCTTACAATGAAATGACACAATTAGTTTGGAAAATGCAATAGCGGCACTCTTGTTTCATTTCATCTGCCTCAATTGCCTTTAGTAATCACATCGTTCTTTTAAAAGATTTGAGAAATTTAGCCATAATGCAAAAATGTCAAACTGGATTCCTGGTCGAATGTGTGACAGCAAATATCTCCATATATCCAGCTGTGATACAATTTCCACCACTGGGTTCCAGATGCTAGTTTGCAGCTGCTTGCTCAAGCACCTGCTGGCTGATGAATCTGCCACCCATTGTTGCTTCACCTTGAGACTCAAGTGAAGCAGAGACTTAAGCCAATCAAATAAGACATGCATAGGGTTCAGCATGTCTGGAATGGGGCAGTTTGCACTAACGTAGAAAATGCCAAGAGTTCATTGAAGTAAAGAGCTGCAGCTAAAATATTCACAATTTATGCACTCACATTTTTATGAGATTGATTCTGGAATTGATCGATGAATGCATAAGTTTTCTCTGTTCCGATTTAATTTACCAACTTTCGGTAACTCTCGCTTTTATTCTGTCCATGTCAGAACTTTCTTCCTTCATTAGTATAGTCTGGCCAGCTGGGAGTGCTGCACAGATATGTTAATAAGAACACATGATGGTGGCACATTGGCGGCATGGTGGTGCAGTGGTAGTGCTGCTGCCTTACATCGCCAGGGACCGTGATCGACCCTGATCCTTCGGTGCTGCCTGTACGGAGTTTGTACGTTCTCCCCATGACCTGTGTGGGTTTTTTCCCGGAATTCCGGTTTCCTCCCATGCTCCAAAGACGTATAGACTTGTAGGCTAATTGGCTTGGTAAAATTGTAAATTGTCCCAAGTGTGTGTAGGATAGTGTTAGTGTTCGGAGATCGCTGGTCAGTGTGTACTCTGTGGGTCAAAGGACCTGCTTCCGCACTGTATCTCTAAACTAAACTAAACTATGACCAAGACAAAGCATACACTACAATACAATACCGTTTATTGTCATTTGAACCTCAAATGAACTTCAAAGAAATTTGGTTCTGCAGTCATACAACAAGAAAAGAACCAAGGCACAATTTACACAAACATCCATCACAGTGAATCTCCTCCTCACTGTCATGGAAGGCAAAGTCTTTTCACTCCCCTGCACTCCCCATTATTCTCCTGATGTCAAAGTCAAAGCCCCCAGCGGGCGATGGTAAGTAAGTCCCGTGGGCCATTAAGGCCGCGCCGGGCGATGTAAGGGCCCGCTCCAGGTCATTTTCAACCCCGCACCTCGGACGGGAGAAGTTGCCGTTGCGGGAGCTCCGAAAAGCGGTCTCCCACTAGGGACCCGCGAGCTCCCGATGTCACCGTCCACCGGACCACCAGCTCCGGGGTCAGGCCACAGCAGCGCGCCACCACAGCTCCTCCCGTTCCGAAGCAGGCCAGCTCCATGATGGTGAGTTCGCAGGCCCCAGGTCGTTCCGGTTGGAGGCTGCTCCACGGTGCTAGGCGCCAACGACAACGGAGACCCGACAGGGAAAAGGTCGGATCCCCCGAACAGGGAAAAACATTTTAAAGTCCCCCCCTCCCCCCCCCCGCCAGCCCCCCACATCCAAATTTAGTTGACCAGTTAAAAAAACACTACAAATTCTCCGGGACAAATTAAAAAAAGACAGTCGGTCTGCAGAGGTCTCCTGCCCGTTGGTCGAGCCGCCCACACAACCCTACCTTAACTCCGAACACTAACACTATCCATAACTGACATATAAACACACTCGGTATGACTATCAGAGATGTTCACTTTGTTCTACCTATCCCTCCCCCCACCTTCTCTCTAACTGAAAATGATCTTTTCTCTCTTTCCCAGTTTGAAGGAAGTCTTTCAGATCTGAAACACCAGATAGAATCTCTCTCCAAAAATGCTGCTTGACCTGCTGAGAGTTTCCAGCATTTTCAGTTTTTCTTTCAGACGTACTATCCAAAGTTAGTTGACCAGGTGCTGCCAGTACAATGTTTGTTGCACGTTTGTTATGAATATTTATTTTGTTCTTTAAATAACTCTCTCCATCAAACCCAAAACTTCTTGCCTCCTTGTAGCTTGCACATCTCCTGCCACTAGGAAGAGCCGGACTGCATGTGCTAAAAATAAAAGGCCTGTTATAATGAACCTCAATATTGCATTGCATTGACGAGTCAGTCAGAGGCTATGTCCACATCTGGCCGGGATCCACAACTTTCAAGCTCATAAACCACTGAACTATAAAAGGACATAAAATGATGCAGTAACTTAGCAGGTCACGAAGCACCACCCGTGAGCATGGATTGGTGATGTTTTGAGACAAGACACTTCTTCAGATTGATCAGTCTGAAGAAGGGTCTCGACCTGAAACTTCACCTATCCATGTTCTCCAGAGATGCTGCCTGACCTGCAGAGTTACTCCAGCACTTTATGTATTAACCAGCATCTGCAATTCTTTGTTTTTTCTTGCTACTGAACCATAGTTTGTCTAAGAGCCAGACCAGAGAGCAGGGAGAAAACAAAAAAGCTCCATTCAAAAGCCCATTTCTAATTCAACAATGACCACTTCATCTATGGGGCACAAGATAGTGCAACAACACTGCTAAGATCCAAAACAACAAATTTAACTTCGTGTTCAGTGGCCTGATCCAGCAAGTTTTCAGAAATAAAGGAGTCTAAATGCAAGGTGCTGATTGTGCAGAGCAACGTCATGGCACGGTATAAATCGATCAGCACTGTCTGCGTATTCACTACTCACACAGACTTTGTTAGCTAAATTGGTAATGGTGTTGGTGCACGTTGTTAGCATATCGTCACCTCTCCAGCAAGATTCGGCCCATTATCCTTCTTGAAATTGTTCTGCAGGATCCAGTCCTCACTTTTAGTCAGGCTTGATCTGTGCATTCAATAACATTCCAGCAATCAGCTTGCTAATGGCATGCCGAGGTACTGCACCTATCTTATTCTATAATTTATGAATCGTTTTGCAGAATGAACAGGTCATTGCACGAATTTATCTATGCTAATGAATTCACTGTATAATTTAACCTTTGACAGTCAAATTAATTTTGCCTCTTGCAAAGTGGCAGACAGATGTCTTCCATCCTGTATCAATTCTAAGTACGCCGACTGAAATTACTAACAGGAATATTCTGGTTGCAGGTTGCCCTCAGTGGACAAGCCCCAACATAAGGCTCTTCCATTCTGGCATTAATTTTCCCTCAAGCCTATAGTGTTTCTGTGACAATGACTAGTCTGCCCACACAATTATAGCAGGTTTGTTAACTGGACTGCAAATGTTTGTATGAATTAATGTTCACACCAAACAAAAACCTTGGATATTGGATTTTGTTTCATGGTGAGGGTACCAATTTTATCTTTGGACCTGTCTCAGAGAAGCTTCTGCATTGATAGTTTTTATGACAAGCCGGTATAAAGTATTTTATTAGTGCTGGAACTGACATTGATTGTCAATTTGTGCAAATTTTATTCTTACTGTAATTCCTTGTTACAAATGTTACAATGTTACCTCCTCCCCCACTCTTTGATAATGTCCACTCTCCTGCAGAGTAGCTTTTGTATTACTCCAGTGTGAATCCAATTGAACATGATCCTCAATATATAGGCTTATATAGGTACACAGCACCTTTATGTACCATTGAGAATCTGTCCGAAAGTCAAGCCATACAAAGTTTTGTGTAGCATACCGAGTTCAGGAGACTAGTTCAAGTTAATAGCTGTTAGTTGCAGTGTTATGTAAGTGAAAGCTAACTCTGAATGGACTTGATAATGGCCATTTCCAGGCTGTTCTATGTCAGTCGCTCTGGAAATTCAATCAGGTACTTCCCACAGTTATTCACTTTTGCATCTACATCGAACCTGCCCTCTTCCCTCTGACGTTCTGATCTGCGTATCATATCCTCAGTGTCAAAAATCCCATAGATCCCTTTGGCCCACCCAGTCTCTATTGACCACTGGGCAACCATCCACCCCAATTCCAGCTTTTTCTTTCACATCCCTATCCATTGCCCTCCCTGCCATTCCCAATTCTTCCGTCACCTACCCACACTGTGGGTAATTTACAGCAGTCAATTAACCGGCCAACCTGTGTCAATTTGGGGTGTGGGGATAATCAGGAAACCCAGGTAGTCACAGAGACAATAAGCTAATGCCAGAGACATGTTGGAGATTAGCGTTGAACCGGGGTCACTGGGGTTGACCTGTGTTAATCACTGCATCACTGTACCACCTCTTACAGGCAAATGTCCTCTCAGTGGCATTTCAAGAATGAACTATTTTTTATTTCTCAGTTTGATTTGTGTACACCCTTCCACCCTTCCACTATGCACCCTCTCAGGCGCTATCCACTACCAAATGAGGACGGGCCGTTTAAAGAGGAGGTTTGTTAGGGGCCAACATAGACCACTGAGAACAGAGGTGAACTGGATGGTAATTATATATTATCTATCTATCTATCTATCTATCTATCTATCTATCTATCTATCTATCTATCTATCTATCTATCTATCTATCTATCTATCTATCTATCTATCTATCTATCTATCTATCTATCTATCCCTATATACAGTATATATGTATATGAAGGTTTTATATGGGACTAGACCAAGTGCAGACCCGTTGGGTCTGCTCCCCCAATGGTGTGATCCCCCAACCCAATATTCCACCATGCACCCGTCTCCTCCAACGGAACTGAAGCCGTTGCCAAATGTAAGATTCCAGCACTCCCCTGCCTCCCTCAGCAGTGGTTTGAAAAACAATTCCAATTGCACCTCCCCTGCCTGCTGCAGCAGTTCCAATTGCAATACCAATTGGCCCTCCCCCTCCTGTTGAAGCACTTGCTGTGATATCCCACCTGTGATATCCCATTGAGGTGAAAGGTTCAGAGTGTTCCTGTCTTGCAACTTTGTTTTGAAGTGTGTTGGAAGCTGATAGGAAGGAGCAGCGAATCAAAAGGAAGAAAAGCAGCCGGAAGCCGGACGGACGGACGGCAGGCGGCAGCCACAGACTTTTATATAATAATAGATATCAGTAAAGTACTGACAAATGGGACTAGTTCAATATGCCAACAGGGTCGATTTGGACAAGATGGAAAAAAGGGCCTGTTTTTATCCTCTATAGGTCTATGATTCTATGAGTAGGCCATTCAGGCCTATCACTCCATTTTATGCCATAATCATCCCCTTAACAACACAAATTTCATGGGAGTAGTTGAGGAGGAAAGTTCCCCTTATATTATTGCTAGTCTTGGGATTCGAATGATCACTCTGAAGGTACCTCACCATTTGCCATTTCCAAGTGAGAAGGGAATGACTTTGAGAAGGTAATCAGGGTCTGGTCTCTTGGCCCTTTGCTCTCTCTATTCCACAGGTACTCCCACACTGCTCTAAGGGAAGGGACCAAAATTTGGACCCAGTGAAGATGGAGAAAGTGTAAATTGGCTCTCAGATAGGATGGTGGTATCTGTCTGCTGTTCATGTCCTTCTAAGTGGTTTTGGAAATGCTGTGCAGAAGCAGTCTTGCCCATCTTTCTTGCCTCAATCGAAATGCTAAAGCTGAATCTCACTGCTTGCAAAGTTCTGCAATGCACAAAACTAGTCTCCACCACAGTTACTGGACTTCAAATAATAACTCATCCCACATGAAACACTTGAAGACTTTCGAGAGACGTGATAGAGTGCTCTATAAATACGTCCTTTTTTCCAAATGCTATTATCTTCTGCCTGAGGAAACTGGAGTTGCTAGATGTGCAAAACTGAATTACAGTATGTAATGCACCGGTATAAATAACACTGGATGTTGTACGAGTACATTTTTTAGATAGAAATGCTTACACAAAATGCCTGCGACTGCATTATTTTACTTTGCAACGACTGTTTCCCACTTCGCAAAATCAATAACTGTGCCACGTGCTATAAATAAAGTCCCCATTTAATAAAGGGTTATCCAAAGTCAGGGTAAATACCAAGTGAAGTCGACATCCACAACCGCAGAAGAAGAAATGCCCCTATGTTCTTCACTGGCAAATGTTTGATGCGGAATTGTGTGTTGATTAATTAAGAGACGAGCTTTGTCAAAAGGGGTTGGCATCTCAAAGGAGATGAGGGATGGGGTGGGGGTGGATTCAGGGTGCGGGCATCTAAAGGCATGGCCATCTGCGATGGAATAATGGCTTTCAGTTTCAACACCTTGCCACCATGGGCCGGCCTAAAAAAGTATGCAGGTGGTAGAACGATGGGGAGCTGTAACTACCGCTGATCCAGCCACAGCATAGCTTGCATGTAACAGAAGCGTGTTTCAGACTGCAGCTCCCAGCTGGCATTATTAGCAAACTAATTCCATGCACGAGTAGCAGGTAAACAGAAGCTGCTCTTTTTCCTTGCCAGGCCCGGCTCTCTCTGGGGAGTCCCTCCAATTACAGTATATTATCCCCCTTCTCTGGACTTTCCTGCTTTTTTCCTTGGTGTTAGGGAATTAGAAAATGATTCTCGGAGGGTGAACAGAGAGCCAGAGAGATCCCAGTGGTTAAAAGCTGGATGCCTTGCCACAATTCCCTTAACGATGTCACAAATCGAAATACGAACACAAGCAGTGTACCAGTTAGTGGATGATTCATGCGGTAAATCCCAGGAGGGCTGGGCAGCCAGACACTAGTAAAGTAACAGCAGCTATTTATACAATTCTTACATTTACTGTAAATGTCTTTTGTGTCCGTGGACTACTTGAAGAGACTCTATCTCTTGGCAGGCTGCGACTGGGAATTCATGAATTATAATCTGCACAACACCATTCTCTTTCATCCTGCTTGGTTCTCAAAGGATCCATGCATCACTTCTTTAAAAGACAGCTCGGAAAAGCTTAACTCTACATTTTTCAATGACACCCTCACTGTTAATAGCTGCTCTCGCGGGCAATGAGGCAATTTGTAGGCTGGAACACTATAATTGCATTTTGCTTTATTGGGGAGATAGCTCTGTTTTACTTTATTGGGGAGATATCTCTGTTTCCACCATCACTGCTCTGATGATCCCTGGCTTCTGGCCAACTGAGGTGAACAGTGAATCCGGCATCATCCTTTGCACAAGGATAGTGAGATCTGAGCATCATCTTTGATTGTCCATGTGACAGCAAAGTTGTTATCCTTCAGGTGAAATGCAAAATCTTCTTCCCTCAAGCAGATGGAAAAGATGCTGCAACAATATTTTCAGGGAAAGAACAGGATTTATTGCCAATAAGCACCTCAAGTAGGTTACCTGATCATTCACATATGGCTTGATGCTCGGACCTTTGTAGGAATTAGCTGTGATGTTGCCACCATTTCAGCAGTGACTAAAGTCAGAGTAAGGCAATTGAGGATGAATTGTGGTGGTGACGTGTGCTTGAGAAATACATGACTTTTGTTCCTCTATCAGTACAAATTGATGCAAGACAGTCAGCCATGATGCCTCCAGGTGGTCATCCCTTGGGGAAGGGAACAATCTTAATCCCATGATAAATGAGTCCTTGGTCCTCATTGGATCGAGGTATTGATGGAGGACAAGAATCAGGGGTGGCATGGTGGCGGAGCAGTAGAGTTGCAGCCTTACAGCGCCAGAGATCTGGGTTTCACCCAGACTACAGGTGCTCTAAACTAAACTAAATGAAGTAGCAAGAATCGGAAATCTTTACTGACAGTTAAATGGATGAAAAGTGTGCATTTATATAAGACCTTTCACAACTGCCCAAAGACAATCGGGTATGGCTGAATTTGCATTGACTGAGGAGTGCCAGGCATAGGTTGCACACACTGGGCCCACACAACAATGTGACAATGAGCAGCTATTCTGATTTCAGCGGTGGTGGAGGGATGCACAGTGCTGTGTAATTGTAGTTGTACCCACCTCTACACCTTCCTCTGGCAGTTCATTCAATATGTTCACCACACTTTGTCTGAAAAAAGCTGACCCTCAGGTCCCTTATAAATCTTTCCTCTCTAACCTTAAATCTATGCCCAGTAGATTTAGGCTCCTCTAACCCCTGGAATTGACTGTGACCGTTCACTTTATCTATGTCCCGTTTGATTTTAAGTACCTCTATGCCTCAGCTGCCTACCTCCAATGAAAAATGACCCAGCCTATCCAGCTTCTCCCCATAACTCAAGCTCTCCAGTCTTTGGAACAACCTCTTGAAACTTATCTGCATCCAACTTAATGAGATCCGTCCTGTAGCTGGGCCCTACTGTAGCTAGCATCTCCAAGTGTGGTCTCACCAATGACTTGTACACCTGCAACATTTATCCTCATAATAAATTTGAGGATTTTGCAGATAGCGTTGGAAAATTACCATCAGGTTCCTGCTGCAGCTAGCATCTCAAGTGATTTGAATAAAACTTAATTACTTCATTGCTCAGTGATTGCTTTTACCTAGTTAAATATGAGAGCCTTTTGTGTGCTTTATTGTTACATGTCGTCCTCAATTACATTACAGGCAACTGGGGCCTCATTTGCCGAAAGCACAGGTGACAATGCCGCACTTGGTCAGTTCTCTGTTAGTGGATAGCAGTGTATTTCCATTGGAGGCTAAGTCAATGGATAGGTGGAGATTCAGAGGTTCTTGATTAGTAAGAATGTCAGGGGTTATGGGGAAAAAGCAGGAGAATGGGGTTGAGAGGGCAGCATATCAGCCATGATTGAATGGCAGGATAGACTTGATTGGTCGAATGGCCTAATTCTGCTCCTCGAACTTATGAACATGAACATTCCTTTTTTTTGAAACATGCCCCATTGAGCTATTTGACATTAAATAAGTTGCTGTGTTGTATTGTATGCTGCTATGCAATTTCCTCCACCAGCAATTGTGGCACACAGTGGGTCCATTAACATAGAACATAGTACAGTACAGCACAGAAACAGGCCATTTGGTCCATTGTGTGTGTGCTGAACATGATTACCAGCTTTTTAGATTTGTATACAAATCATGAACAAAAAAAAACAAATTAAAAGTCAAGTCAAGTCAACTGTATTTGTCACATATACATACAAGATGTGCAGTAAAATGAAAGTGGCAATGCCTGCGGATTGTGCAAAAACAACAGAACAGAATAGAATAGAATCTGTATTTACATGTTAGAAAAAAACATATAAAAAGACACAGCACAACAGTAAATTAGTACAGTAAATTAGTCCCTGGTGAGATAACAGTTTACAGTCCTGATGGCCTGTGGGAAGAAACTCCGTCTCATCCTCTCTGTTTTCACAGCATGACAGCGGAGGTGTTTGCCTGACCGTAGCAGCTGGAACAGTCCATTGCTGGGGTGGTAGAGGTCCCCCATAATGTTGCTGGCTCTGGATCTGCACCTCCTGGTGTATAGGTCCTGCAGGGGGGCGAGTGTAGCTCCCATAGTGCGTTCGGCCGAATGCACTACTCTCTGCAGAGCCTTCCTGTCCTGGGCAGAACTGTTCCCAAACCAGATAGTGATGTTGCCTGACAAGATGCTTTCTACAGCCCCAAAGTAGAAGCACTGAAGGATCCTCAGAGAGACTCTGAATTTCCTCAGCTGCCTGAGGTGGTGAAGGCAAAAGTCAGAAGCATTAAGAGAGGAAGGCAGAATGAGAGTAAAGATGGATGATGAGAAGGTAGAGAGATGAAGGGAAAGTTAGCACAATTGGGTTCCATGGGTTCTATCTGATAAAAACATCTCCGAGCACTTTCTAAAAGGTTGATTCTGAGTTGCCACATAGTTAGGGCAAATATCATGACTGAGGCACAGAGTCCTCCATTGCCCATCCATCGTCCCATACTGGAAAGTGTCCTGGAAATGGAGTCTCTGCAAGCAACAGCTGCCACTGCAATGTGTTACATTGGTATAGGTGAAGCGATAGCTATCCCACCATTGCCAATACTTTCTGTCATGGCCCAACAAGTCTCCATATCTCTGTTCCATCCATCCCACCACTATCTGTTTCCCTATCCCAGCCCAGTTCATTAACATCCATATCAATCTTCTACCCGATGCCAAAGGTGTCCGACACACTATCCCACACCATCCCACATGGCCAAGCTCCATGTTCCAGCTCATTCCAGCCACGTCTGTGTTCTCTGTTCCAGCTGCAGAGCATTTGGAGAAAGTCAATGTTCTTTCCTATAACCTTTCCCCAGCAAGGGTAAATCTGCATCAGGGAGCCCCTAACTGCTGAATTCAACAGCAAACTCTCTCGCTCAAATCTACTTGTTAAACACCAAACTCAATGTTTACAGCCTGATCACGATGTCCAAACTTTAACTGTGCCTTTAACCATTCTCTCTACCACTTATCCGGTAACAGGCTATTGCATTGTATCTGATATGGAGTGGGGGGGAAGAGGGGAGGGGGGATGGTGGAGGAGAATATAAATAATCTGGGTTGTGATTAGGAATTTGTTTGGATTTACAGTTTAGATTTTATGTTTAAAGTTTCACCTCGTTTAAAAAAAAGATCGATGCATTTGCTGGAGAAAAGGCAACATAAAGAATATCTTCTGTGACTAGAACTTAACTGCAATAAAACGGACAAATGTTTTGGACCTTTTGCTGGTTGATAAAATAAGACGGAATAGGATTAATTGAAAAACACCAACATATTTCACTGTGCAGTGGTCAGTAACTGCTGTCATGGAAGAACTGAATGTTACATGCAAGGATAATCCCAATATCTGACTGACAGTAAATAGCTTTGAAATCCATAATAACACCAAATGAGAGAATGTATTGAGTGTTACACAATCTGAAGGGAAACGATTGCCCAGATGTGGTTGATGCTTTTAAATTTGGCATCAGTCGTAAACCTAACGGTGTGTCATTATCAATCAAATCAGTCTTGTTCAAAACAAAAGTCTTTCCTCAAAAATTAGTGTTCAACATGGGTGCATTTACTTGCTTGTTAATGATAATTTGTGTCTTGCCCAATATACAAATACAATAACTCCTCAACAATAATTAAATTATTGTCAGTTCCAACTGCAATTCAATGGGGCTAACAATTGCAGACATCAGAAACTACCATAACAAACCTTTGGGATTTGCAAACCTTGTGCCAGTTGATTAAGGACAAAAAAAGGGCTAATGTTATTTTTCCATGTACAATGACTGTGCCAAGAACGGGTCCAAACTATCTCGGACACACAGGTCAAATGCCAATGATGCAAGTCGACTAATTAAGTTTACCTTAGTGCAGGAAAATTCTTTTTTAGGACAAAGGGTCTTGGCCAGAAACAACCTATTCCTTTTCTCCAGAGATGCTGCCTGGCCCGTTGAGTTACTCCAGCTTTTTGTGCCTATCTTAGCACAACTTGATAATTTAAACCCTGACTTCATCCAGTTACTGGTGTAAACCTGACCTTGTCTCCATAAACCTCGACCTGATACTGAGTTAATAGTTTGAATCCTTATCTTCCCTCTGTGAACCCTGACCTGGTGTTGGGTCAACTGTAATTCCTAACTCAGTGAAGGACTTGTTTTAATTAAGCTTAGAGATACAGCATGGAAACAGGTTCATCAGCCCACTGAGTCCATCGATAACCCGTTTACATTAGTTCTATATTATTCCACTTTCCCATCCATTCCTTACACACAAGGGACAATTTACATAGGTCATAGGTCAAGTAACCTGCAAACCCGCATGTCTTTGGGATATGGGAGGAAAATAAAGCATCCAGTCATGCGGTCACAGGCAAACTCCACACAGACAACGGCCAAGGTCAGTATCGAACTCGAGTCTCCAGTGCTGTGAGGCTGCAGCTCGACTTGCGCACCACTGTGCTGCCCTTTTTGCTGTATGACTTTATGATTCTATCATTGTGTAGTCGCATATTGAAATGAATGATGGAGTACATGTCTACATATCCCCTAAGGCAGGAGGGTAGGTTGATAAGGATAGGTTGGATAAGGCAGCATGCACGATGCTTTCCTAATTGGCCAAAGCACAGAGGAGAAGAGCATGAAATTATGCTGGGATTAATTAGATCATAGTTGGAACCCTGCACATATTTATGGTCATCAAGATGGAAGAAGGAATTTACCAGGATTTTGCCAGGACTGAAGAATTTAGTGATGAGGAGAGCTAAGGTTGGCTTGGGCCTTGAGCCTTTAGAATAGGAGGTTCATGGGAGATGTAACTGACATTCATAAAATGCAGAAGTGCCTACAAATAGTGGGAAAGGAGGCTAAACTGCCTTTACAGTAAATTTCTCTGAATTATTGCAATTAATTCCAAGGTGACAGTAATCAGATTATAATTCATAATCTTTGCAAATGGATCCCGATCCTCATAAATTACGGCTCATTGTTGCACATTGATCAGTTCACAAAAAGGCATTGTCCTCTGGAGTGCCTCAGGGTCAGTGGATGGGTTCATAAGGTCATAAGGAATAGTAGAATTAGGCCATTCTGCCCATCAAGTCTACTCCACCATTCAATCATGCCTGATCTATCTCTCCTTCCTAACCTAATTCTCCTGCCTTCTCCCCATAACCTGTCTGACACCTGTACAAATCAAGACTTTATCTATCTCTGCCTTAAAAATATCCTCTGACGGCCTCCACTGCCTTCTGTGGCAAAGAATTCCACAGGATCTCCTGGCTGCCAACCATTTTAACTCCCCTTCCCATTCCCATACTGACCTTTCTGTCTCGGGCCTCCTCCATTGCCAGAGTGAGACCACACAGAAATTGGAGGAACAGCACCTCATATTTTGCTTGGGTTGCTTATTACCCAACATTGAATTTTTAAGGAACTGTTACTTACTTCCCTCCCATCCCTCCTGCCCCCTAATCCCCTTCCTTCTCCAATAGTTGTTCTACCAGTTTCACAGTTCTCCACATTATTTTCCTCTTGAGATCACACCTTCGCAAGCCAACAATGGGCTTACCAGGCACCACCCTACCAAATGTCATTTGTGATCGGCCCTGATTCGTCCTGTTTTTTCTTGCCTCCAACTCTTACTCCCCCCCCGCTCCCACCACCCCATCCCCTATTCTCAGTCTGAGGAGGGGTCCCGAACCGAAATGTTACCAATCCTTTTTCTCCAGAGATGCTGCCAGACCCGTTGAGTTACTCCAGCACTTTGTGTCTATTTTTGATTAAAAACCAGCGCCTGCAGTTCCTTTTTTGTACAATAATCAATGTTGGTTCTAATTCACTTTCTTCAAAGATGATATCAAACAAGAAGTGTTCCCCATCATCTCCCCCACCCCTCCACACCCTTCAGCATCCCATGCTCCCAACTGTTGGGGAGAGAAGGAATAATCAATCAAGTCTGGTGGTTAAAAGTCTGAGTGGTGCAAAGCGAGAGCTGAATGATTGACTCGTCCAACAAGAGGTCCAGTTATTGAGAATTAGTCGGCCATGAGGGACTGCAAGCTGCTGATTGCATTTACAGTGTTTTCAAAACACTAAAATGTCAAGTAGCATCAATACAAAACTCCAATGTAATGTCAACGCTCACAATTTTCCATTGATGTGAACTACTTCATGTTAAGTGAACCCATTCCCCCCAAAAACGCATTGTTTTAAAGGTTTAGGTGACTTTGTGGGTCAGCATGCTTCCATTCTGCCGTTGCATTAATTACAGCTCTTCTTGCAAACCCAATAGCAAACTCTTACTGAATGAATGTCTTCAGTAAGCACAAAGCAGCTTTGCATTTCAATTCTGCTTTGCCTGCCTAAGCTTTGGTCTTTTAATATTCTTTCTTAATCTTAAAGAAAAGGTTTTGAAAAGAGGTGCTGGCTTGCATGTTACCCATTGTTGATAGACTGGACTCTTTGACCTGCACACCCCATTTCTATGACAAGCTAACCCTCCTGAAGATCTCCTCCGCTCAGTCCGCAATATCCTACCTGATCTCCCGGTGGCTCAGCACTTCAACTCCCCCTCCCATTCCGAATCCGACCTTTCTGTCCTGGGCCTCCTCCATGGCCAAAGTGAGCACCACCGGAAATTGGAGGAGCAACACCTCATATTTCGCTTGAGGAATTTATACCCCAACGGCATGAACATTGACTTCTCCAATTTCCGGTAGCCCTCATTGTCTCCTCCCCTTCTCAGCTCTCCCTCAGCCCTCTATTCCCTCAGTTTCAGAAAACTGGCAGGGAACATAAAAACTGACTGCAAAAGCTTTTATAGATATGTGAAGAGAAAAAGATTAGTTAAAACAAATGTAGGTCCCTTGCAGTCAGAAACAGGTGAATTGATCATGGGCAACAAGGACATGGCAGACCAATTGAATAACTACTTTGGTTCTGTCTTCACTAAGGAAGACATAAATAATCTGCCGGAAATAGCAGGGGACCGGGGGTCAAATGAGATGGAGGAACCGAGTGAAATCCAGGTTAGTCGTGAAGTGGTGTTAGGTAAATTGAATGGATTAAAGGCTGATAAATCCCCAGGGCCAGATAGGCTGCATCCCAGAGTGCTTAAGGAAGTAGCCCCAGAAATAGTGGATGCATTAGTAATAATTTTTCAAAACTCTTTAGATTCTGGAGTAGTTCCTGAGGATTGGAGGGTAGCTAATGCAACCCCAGTTTTTAAAAAGGGAGGGAGAGAGAAAACGGGGAATTACAGTCAATCCATTCTTTCATCACATATCTCGTTAATGGATGCCAATGGGGTGAGTATGTGTGTTTGCTATGGCCCAGGAAAGATCCCCGAATGTCATAATCGGTACTGATTAAGCCTCGGCCATGGGAGACAGAAGGAAATGATAACTTTTATCACAACAGCTGGGCCAAATGATGAGCACCAAGCTTTCCTCCGAGTGATAGTTCTGGCTGACACACAACTGCTGCTGATTGTTTCCATGACATAAGTGAGTCTTTGACAGACCAACATTCCAATTTAACACGCGGATGCAAATTAGACAAATTGCTTTTCTGCCTCAGGCCACACCAGCAGCAAGGAGAAAATCAGAACTGCTGTTCGTGATTTGTCTTCCGGTAATACGTGACACCCGAGCAGGGGGGGAGTATTGGAAATGGCCCCAGCCGCCCACCCACCCAGAGTGCTACACAATGCACTGGGCGCATGTGAGGCTGCTTCTAGGAGGAACGTAAAATAAACTGTAAAATTCATGGATGATATTTGGTGGCGGCATCCTCTCCAACCATTCTGATGCGCACAGAGCACTGTGACATCCAACGATACTGTCATTAGACACTGTCATGCTTTAAAAGAAAGCATCATCATTTATAGAACGTCTTCCACTACTGCAGGACATCCCAAGATGTGTAGCGATGTCATGGGAAAATGCCAGCCAATATGGGTTTTATAAATAGCTCATTTATTTTCATAGTTTTAGCCAAAGAATAAATGTTGCCAGAACATGGGGAACATAGTATTGTGACATCTGGCAGACTAGTCACATTTTATCTAAAAGATGGTTGACACTATTAAATCCCACTGGAATGTTGTACAAATCCTCTCAATTGAAATGTATTCACTGACCACATTGATTCTCCTCTACTCACAGTGCATTTGAGGAGATATTTATCCACTATCCAGGTATTTGTTCTCGGAATATCAGCAACGCCCTTATTCCTTCTGAAAACTCTGGTTTCACAATGTTAGAAGCAAAATAAAAATAATTGTTGTACACCTTTAGCACTTATTTGTGGTTGCATAAAGAAGTGGTAATGTGTCGAATCCTAATTCATAATTACAGCTACATGAGGGTGAAAGAGGCACATGCTGCTTTAGTTTGTACACCGTTCAATAGCAAATTTCCTCTCCTATTCATGCATAGAAATCCTATGATCTACTGATACTGTCTATGCCCTACATTTTTTTACACCTGACATTAACACAGGGTTGGAAACAATGATCAGTAAGCCAGGTCCCATTGTGCTATTGCAGGGCACATTTGTATTTTGCAGTATAAGGGTCTTGTTACAACTGCCGGTAGTCACTTTCTGCTCTCCCAACTTCCGGTCGCACTGGGGCACCAGTTCAACAATCCTACAGCACAATGGAGCCGGGACATTAGATAATCAAAGAAACAGGTCACAAAGGCTTTCCAATGTAAATTGAATAGTGTGATGACATCTTCAGAAGTAATTACTGAGAAATGTGGATCACTGGCACTTTCTCTTTCAGTAATAAAAACCCCAGCTCCTCCAACAAGAGTCTGCCTCCACGTGTCACTCAACACACCATTTACAGATGACAAAGGTATTCGGGAGTGGAATCTAAAGATATAATTAATCTCTCAAAAGGCCGGTCGTAACACCCACCTAAGCTGGTTGAACAAGGAAATGAAAAATCGCCCAGCTGCAGCAAATGACTGAAGGAGTGAATTTTCTGGACACTTGGACTGGTAGTGCTTTTATGAGGAACAAACACAAACATATCCCCAACAAGTAAATACTACACAATGACTGCAGAAAATAACTTGTTAGAAATGTTTTTGAAAATAATAAATTGCAATGTTTGGTTAAAGTCGCCCTTTATTCAAACCCTGCCCCTTTCATTAAAGGAGTAGTCGCAAATAGATTTTTATTTTGATTGAATAATTTCCTGGCCAAGTATTTACCCATGTTCCCTTAACTCCTTCATCTACACTTTTTTTGGCAAGGTTGGGTGTCACACATCAACAAGCCCAAATCCTTTACAATGTGTTACTGCAGCCTCATTGTATTGGCAACAGTTTTGGCAACTGTGAAAGAAGTGTTGATGCATTTAGTCCTAATTCATAAACTGAGACTACATGGATGAAAGGGACGCACGTTATTTTGTCAACACGCCATTCAGTTGCAAACTCTCGCAACAGTTTACACACAGATATCCTATCATACAATTGTGCCCACATGAAAATAATTTCCAGTAAACCTATTTTTCACAGGTCTGTTCTGTAAACTCTGAGACCTGTTGATTATAATCTTTCTATCAGAAGAGGGAGCTCTTTCATTAACAGAGTAATGGCACCCACTACAACATGGCTTGTAGGAACTATAGGCCCACAATAACAAAGCATATAGCATTGACAGAAATAGCTCATAATACATTCTGAAAATACTTAGCTCCTGTGGAAAAAGAAACACCAACAGAGCTGGGAAATGGTAAGAAATGATTCTATTTTGGAAAAAGTATGTGGAGGGATGTAAATGGAAACAGAGAGAGAGAGAGAGAGAGAGAGAGGAGAGGAGGGAGAGAGAGGAGAGAGAGAGAGAGAGAGAGAGAGAGAGGGAGGAGAGAGAGAGAGAGACAGCGAGAGAGAGAGAGGGAGAGAGAGAGAGAGAGAGAGAGAGAGAGAGAGAGAGAGAGAGAGAGAGAGAGAGAGAGAGAGAAAGAGAGAGAAGAGAGAGAGAGAGATAGAGAGAGAGAGAAAAGAGAGAGAGAGAGAAAGAAAGAGAGAGAATGCTGAAACTATGACCTAAAATACGGCAGCTGTTTGAAATCTGAAATCCATTAGATCGACAGCATCTTTCATCAGGACTGGCCAGTTCTGATAGAAACTGGAAAGGCTGGTTATCTAAAATTGTGCAATTCACTGTTGAGTTTGTTGCTTTCTGGAGTGCAAAAGGAGCCAAATGTTTTGGGTTGTATGTCTCCTACCCCTGAGTTTCCCATTTTCCTTGTTTCTTCACTCTACCACATTCCCCTTCCACCTACAATCCTCTATCCGGTTTTAAATTTCACTCCTCTTTTCCTCAATAGTTGGGAACTTGAGTAGTTCTCTACTGCAGAGGGAGGTTCAGTCGCTGAGTGTATTCCAGACAAAGATCGATGGATTTTTTGGGACAGGGTTAGTGGGTGATTGGAAAGTTGAGATAAGTGACCAGTCAGCCACTTGTTGAAAGGGTAGAGTAACTTTTCACCATTCCTGCCAACTGCATGCCTCTTTCTCCAGTCTTTCTCCGCTTTCCTTTTCGCCTTAAGAAGGGTCCCAACGCTGAAGGTCGTCTGTCTATTCACTCTGCAGATGCCGCCTGACAAACTGAGTTCCTCTGCCACTTTGGTTTTTACAACATTCCAACATCTGCAGTCCCTGGTGTCTCCTCTTTCTCCAAGTACTTGTTTATATCGGGAGTAGAGTGTTGATTCCATCACTGGCCCATACCCTCACAGTGGATACATGAGCACTACTTTTTCATTCTGCTCTAAAAACTTACCACCTTAAGCAAATGATCATTTACTTTCCTATATCGTTTATTTATGTATGGACGCACAGTGGCACTGTCAATAGAGCCGCTGTCTCACAGCTCCAGTATCCCAGGTTTAATCCTGACATTAGATGCTGTCTTCGTGAGGTTTGCACGTTCTCTTTGTGACCACATGGGTGCCCCTCAGATGTTTTTGGTTTCCTTCTACATCCCGAAGACATGGGGTTTGATGGGTTAACAAGCTGCTGTAAATCGTCCCGACTGTGTATAGGTGAGGAGTAGAATCTGGGAGAATTTGATGGAAATATGAATAAAGTGGGACTTTTGTTAATCGGTATTTGATGGTCAGCTTGATAGACATAGTGGGCTGAAGGATCATTTTCCATACTGTGTGATTTATCGTTGCCCAGAATGAGGCCACTCTTACCATTGGATCCCAGCCAAACAATCTCATCAATCCTATTCTCCTCCCCTTTTCCTCGACAGGATCATAAATAATATTGTGAATTATTAGAATTCACATGTTAAGTGAACGACCTGCTTCTGTAACTGGGATTGTAACTCATTGGAAGGGCTGATCAAGTTAGGGCTCACTTCCTTAGAAGAAAGGTAAGCTGAAGTTATTTGTAAAGGAGGACAGAGAGCTTCTCCCTCCCCTGCCATTTTCGACATGGGAGAGAAAAAACAAAATTGAAGATCATAAATACGAGACAGTTACCAATAAATCTGAGGAATTTCCAGTAGGGAGTGCTTTACATCTAAATGTGGAACTTGCCACCGTATATGTACACAGTAGTCATTGAGGCAAATAGCATGGAAGTGTAATTCAAGAGGGTCAAAGAATGCAGAATATGCCGCACTCTAACTTCTACATAAAGATCCCACTCAAGCCAACAAAATATGTTTTTATATGAATACACCGTATTCATACCAAATGCCTCATACTGCATGTTTAATAGAGGTACGAATTAACCTCTTGAAAGCAATTAAAAATAAACAGGTTCAAGTATTCAAAATATTCAAAGGTTTTTATTAGTAAAATTCACATACACCGAGGTGTAATGAAGTGAAATGCTTTTTGCCATTTTGCAGTACACAAAAGAATACAGACATAACACCAATGAGAGTCTTAAACAAAAAGAACATCCCCCCACAATGGCTCCCACCATGAGGGAAGGCACAAAGTCCAGTCCCCAACCCCAGTTCACCCATAGTCGGGCCTATTGAGGCCTCCACAGTTGCCTCTACGGAGGCCCAATGTTCCTGGCCGTTCACGCCGGGTGATGTTGCTCCGGCGTCGGGAGAGTCCTCACTGCGGCATGGGAACCCTGGAACGGTCGCCTCCGTACTGGAGGCCGCGGCTTCTGAAGCCGACAAGGCCGCACCGGATTGAGCTCCACAACTGGCGATCTCATCGCGAGATCCCAGGCTCCCGGTGTAAAGTTCAGCGCCGCCGCCCGCAGCTGGCCGCTCCACAGACCCGCAGCTCCGCGATGTTGTTCCCGGCGGCGTCAGCTCACCGGAGCTCCAGCGCGGCGACCCAGGCAAGGCATCGCCTGCTCTACGATAGCGCTCCAGCGCTGTGCCGCCGCCACAGCCGAGGTTCTGGCGGTCCGTGACAGGAAACGCCGCTCCAGGTCCGCCGGTAGGTTGCGAGGACGGGTCGAAACTGCAGCCCGGAGAAAAGCTGCCTCTCCAAACCAGGTTGGGACCCTGAAAGGTAGTTCCCCCTCCCCCCCCCCCCCCCCCCCCCCCCCAACACAAAAAAGTCTAGACCGCCAAACAAAACACTTTAACTAACTAATAATTAAAAAATAAAACGGTGAAAAGACAGACAACTGCTGGCAGGGCAGCCGCGCACAGGACAGCGCCCATGGGGCTCCCATTAAAACATTGAACCTTTGGAGCCTTTATAGGCACTGTATCACTGCATATTCCAGGCCATAAAGATCAGAATTTTAAATGGTTATGGTACCAGCATAATATTCCAGTTAATTACAGGGCTGCCCAACATTTGGTGAGAGTTGGGAGTGAGAAATTGCGGGAGACCAAGCACGAGGGGGTGGAACGATTGAGATGAGGAGGGTGTAGGAGGGGGATATCCCCCCTCCCATTGGTACAGAGCTTTTGCATTTTTTAGCTTGAAATTGTGCAATCTGGTGCATACTGTAGCGAGTATTTTAACTTACACATGAATGCAATATTTATGCTTTAAATTGGATTAGCTATGAATAAAGTTTGGCTGAATTACATTCCTAATTACATTCCACAGTAGAGCCAGGGTCTGATCAGCAGGTGCAGCACATGAATGATCTTAGTATATTCATGTATGGAAATCAGGTTATAATCAAACACTTGACCCATGTTGACCAACCTGGGTCTCACTGCACACCTGGTACTGTTCCTGACCTCTGACTCCAGTTGCATACCTTCTCTCATTCCTGACCTTGAGTCCAGCCTTACAGCTGGCCCCCTATTCTACCCTGATCAGAGCTGCTTACCTGCTTAGGTTCCCAGTGCTGAACACTCCCATTGTCCTAGCTTTGACTGTACACCTAGTACTATTCCAGACCTTGACTCTGGATGCACACTTGGCCTTGCTCCTAGCCCCTCTGCACTGACAATATATCTGGCCCACACATAAAGCCCCATATCTCACCCCCTGGACTTAACCTATTATGTTCAAGTCCACAGGTGCTTATCTAATGCGGTAATCTTCTATGGGGCACTTCACTTCACGGATCCATTGGCTTCCTTGTTATCTAACATGCTAGTTGCTTTGTCAAAGAATTCATCAATTGGTTGAACACAATTTCTCATCCATAAAATTATACTCACTCAGCTGTATAAGTATTCTGTTACCATTTCCTTAATTTTCATAACAAACTGTCCTGAAGTCATTTCACCCCCAATATTTAAACTTCATTTGGATTTCAATCACTTCAATGTAAAAGTAATTGGGAATGGGGAGCATTGGAACAAAAATTTGCCCTCGGTACATTTTTTATTTTTACATTTTTATTTTTTTATTTATTCGAAGTAAGTACAGTAATGTGGCACCAAGGTGCCTAATATATATTGGCATGTTACATTTTATGTACAGCTTCATTTTTTAAAAAATAATAAAAGAGAGAAAGAGCGAATAGATAATAAAAAAATAGAAAAACGTGTGATGTATGGTGTGTGAGAAGGAAAAGGGAGGAAAGAGAGAAATTGAGAAAAAAAGAGAGAAAGAGAGAGAAGAGAGAAAGAGTAGAAAGTAGCAGATTATGGCAGATAGGTATTTATATTCTTGACCATCCTTCACCCAGTCCTGAAACAATTGTTTTTTACGATTTTGTTGCACCATATGCTTCCAAGAAGTCGATAAATGGAGACCAACTCGTTTAGAATTGGTCTGGTTTATCTGTTAGGAGGAATCGCATTTCTTCAAGATGTGCTGTGTCCAACATGTTTAAAGTCCACATTTTAAGCGTTGGTATGGGTGTATTTTTCCAAAATTTAAGTATAAGTACATGTTAACTGCAATATAATAATGTATGCATGTTGGTAGGTGCAATCAAAACACTCCTGCAGGCCAGGCAGCATAGAGAACATCCTATCGGGATGCATCACAGTTTTCAATGGCAACTGCACTACCCATGACTGAAACAAACAGCAGAGAATCATGGACTAGCTTAGTCCACCACACAATCCAGCCTCCCCCCACCCCTCCAACTCTTTAATCTATCTACTCTTCATACTGCGGCAGAAAAGCAGCCAACATAATCAAGGACCATTCACATCTCGGTCATTCTCTCTTCTCCTCTCACCCATCGGGCAGAAGATACCAAAACTGGAAAGCTCATTGCACCATGTTCAGGAGCAGCTTCTTCCCTGTCATTGTCACTCTTTGATGGACTTTTCATTCCTGTATTCCTGGTCTTCTTTGCGGCCCCTGAACGATATTTTATCTGTACTTTTTCTGCAGCTGTCACACCGTATTCTGCATTCTGTTTATTTTATTTTTTCACTACCTATTCGACTCATGGATTGTATGATTTGCCGGGAAGATACGCAACACATTTTTTTTTCACTGTATGGTATACACGTGATAATAATAATAAACCATGCAAAAGTGTGTATATGGAGGAGAAACTGAGATAATACTTTAAGAAAATGGCCTTTGGTCAGAACTAGAAAGTTAGAAGTGAAAACAGTTTTAAGATGCAGAGAAAGAGCACACAACAGGGACAAAGAAGTTTACTGTACTTCCAAACATCATGTTATCCCATTTGGTCTCACCCTTTCACAGATATTACCCCTGTTCCACCCATCACTTCATTAGTACTGAAAACTAACTTGCTTTTCTCTTTCCCAGTTCCAATGAATGGTCCAAGACCTGAAACTTTATGAATGGTCCACGACTTGAAACTTGAATTACATCTCATTGCTCAAATGTTGCTTGACCTACTGAGTGTTTCCAGCATTTCTTGTTTTTATTAAGAAGAATATCATTATCTGAAATTGGTGAACTTGATGTTGAGAATACAAGGCTATGACCTTCTTAGTCAGAAGGTGTCTTGTGAGTCAAGTTATGTTAAACGTGGAAAAATGTTGGAGGCTGAGAAGAGGGAGGTCAGAAGAGGAATGAGATATTAAGTTGAAACTCAGGAGTCATGTTTACAAATGTGTCCCTCGAAGCGGCCATCCAATGGATATTATGGTGCAGTTGAGGAGAACAGTTTGAACAAAATTAAGGAAAGAAGATAAATAAGTGAGGGACAAAAGAAGAGAAGGGCATAGAGGAAACATATATGACATAACACTGGCATGGACAGTTTGGGCCAAGTGACTGTTTCTGCCCTGCACACATGAAGTAATTTTCTGCCTGGACTTCATATTCCGGATCAGTGCCCACCGCCTGGAGAAATGGCACTGTCTGGCAAAAGGGGGGACATGGATGCATGCAGCTCGCTCTCCTGATACAGGAACAATTTGTCAAAGTAATGGACAACTGCCGTAACTCAATTCCAAGTCGCTAATTCAATCTCTGGGTTCACCAGTCTCAAACCACTCAAACATCACTCTTACAGTTTACAGTGTCAACTGAACTTGATCGAATTACTCTCAAGTAATTCACTTGCAGACATTCATTACTCTCTTTCTGCCCAGCTTCCTCGCAAACACAGATGCTTTCATACGCAAACCCACAGTTTAGGCATTTTGCTAATTTATTTGCGGTTAAATCTTTTGCCTATGATAACTATCCTTCACATCCTGACAGTTCAACTGTTCAATCTGTTAATTAAATACTATTGGATTCTTGCAGTAATAATAAACGAGTAGTAATATTCACACGTATGCATTCATATAATACATAGATATAGATTAATCCATAAAAAATAAATATCAGGACAATAGGTACCTTCTGATGATTAAGTGATACATGCAGATAATTACTGAATGTGTGCTGTCCTACCCATTTGTTGCAATCTTTCATTCATATCTCCACCAAGAAAGGGAAGATCATCAATGGGCAAGGGATGGTTATTAATTTAATGGGCTGTGTCTGGGTTGGGTTGTTATCACCGATGCACACACACACACGCCCACACACCACACACACACAAGCACACATGCACACACACACACTCCAAGGAGCAGGGAGAAACATGTTAGAGCATTATCTCTAATGCTTGTGATGCCTTCATTGTGAAAATTTCTGTAGTCGGAGGCTTCACGCAAGCTGTTTCTCCGCCGAGCTTATGAAAAGCGTCTCAACGTTTGTCAGGAAAATAAAAACATAAGGCTGTCTCACAGGAATTTACAAAAGTGTGCTTGGTGCTTTCAAGATCTCGATATCACCAGTAACGCCAGCATTTATTGCCTATTCTTTGTTACTTTTGAGAAGGTACAGGTGAGCCACCTTCTTGGAACACTGCAGTCCCTCCGGTGAAGGTGCTCCCTTAGTGCTGTGGTGGAAGAAGAGGCAGGATTTAAGGTGATGAATGAACAGCAATGTATTTCCAAATCAGGATGATACCTGACTTGGAGGTGAATCTTCAGGCATTATTCCTATGTCGATGAAGCCCTTGTTCATCTTAGTGGTTGAGATGGTGGGTTGTTGGATGAGTGACTGCTGTGCATTTGGTGGATGGTCCACCCCGAGGGCTGGAGGTGATGGCAATGAATACTTTTGTGTTCAAGCCCACTCCAAATGTCCAGGTTGTGTTCTCACTGCAACTTTTGGGACCTTGTTGCGTGCACATTAACTAAATGTAAGTTTATTATCCACTGTAAAATTAACATACAGGTGAATCTAGGCAGAGTTGATGGGAGTGTGGTTAAAATTAAACATGCTTACTGTGGGATTACTGTAAATGGGTGCTTTGTGGTTGGCATGGACGTTGGGCTGAAGGGTCTATTTCCATGTTTTATTACAATGTGACTAAAGCATTTCACAATCTGGTGGTCAGTCAAAATCATTGGTGTTGTTTGTCAAATTTGGCACTGTCACTGGGGAAAACAGTTCAGGAAGAACAGCTTGTTCTACTTTGAAACAGAACCATTTGTTCTATCTCATTCATTTGAGAAGAAATAGGGTGTGCAATAAGGGTGGTGAATCTGTGGAATTCATTGACACAGAAGGCTATTTTTAAGACTGAGATAGAGAGATTCTTGATTAGTATGGATGTTATGGAAATAAAGCAGGAGAATAGGGTTAGGAGAGATAGACCAGCCATGATTGAATAGCAAGGTAGACTTGATGGGCTGAGTAGCCTAATTCTGCTACTATCACTTATGAACGTATGAATATGGCATATCTATTGCAACAATTCCAGATGAGCCACACACATTCCTACACATGGCGAGAGTGAGAACATGGAGCTTGTTTCACGGTCCTGCACAATGCAAACAGGAGATGTGTGCAAGATGCAAAGGCCACACAAATTGTAAGCTTGGTCCTGTGCACAATGGAGCATGAACACTGAAATTAAAGCTGAAGATGGAAGAAAAGCATCACAAGCTGGAGATGCAATCAGATCTCAGATAGTCAGTGACCAAAATAACTGAAGTTGTTGGATGGGAATAATTAGAGGTGCTATTGCAATTTCACAGCAATCATTCTTAAAAGGCACCTGGGAATGAGTCCGGCTGTTTTGATTCCTTCAGGAATGGGATTGAGATAAAGTTATACTCCTCCCACGAACCTCAGATGATTGACACCATTCTATTATTTTCCGAATATTTCTGACAGCTATAACGGGACCAAAACTTAAATCAGGACTTTAGATGCAAGGTTAATGGACAGCACATTAGCACAGCTGTTTGAGCCACTGTTTCACAACGCCAGAGATTTGGGTTCAAACCCGAACTTAGATGCTGTCTGTGTGGAGTTTTAAACTTCTCCTGTGACTGCATGGGTTCTCTGGTATCTGTGGTTTCCCAAATGTATGCTGGTTGAGCCACTGTCAAATGGCCCTATTGTGCAGCTAAGTGGTAAAGTTTGAGTGGAGTTGGGGAACAGGATTAGTATAGAATTAATGGAAATGGGATGGGTGATGTTCAACTCTGACTTGGTAAACTCCGAGGCCTGTTTCAATGTTCAGTTCAGTTTAGTTTATTGTCACGTGTACCGAGGTACAGTGAAAAACTTTTTGTTGCTGTACCTATATCTCTTTATGACTCATTTAAGAAACATTTAGACAGGTACATGGATATGACAGGTTTAGAGGGATATGAGTCAAAGGCAGGCAGGTAAGACTAGTGTAGATGGGACATATTGGCTAGTGTGGGCAAGTTGGGCCGAAGGGCCTGTTTCCACGCTGTAAGACTATATGACTATGATTCTACATGTGTCTAATCCTGAGAGAGCTGACCCTCTGCATTCCAAATTTCCAAATGGATATTGGTCATGTGGATGTAAGTTCCAGCCAGTCCACTCTGTGTTAGGAACATCATGGCTTCAGTATACTCCTCCAGCACACACTGCGCACCAGGCATGGGAGGAAATGCAGAGGGGGATGCAGTTTCAGGGGCATTAGGTTGGGGTTGTACAATGACACAGTCACAGGCACTGAGGCAGAAACATGGCTTTTCTGAAGAATGTGCAGAGTGCAGTAGATGACACAGTGAGTGAAGACGATGGAGGAACGGATGGAACAATGGCATGGTATGTGAGTTGTCATAGGGAATTGTGTGTATACCTGGGTTGTAAAGCTACCAGGGAACGGAAAAACGGAGGAGGAACATTTAAGAAACATTTAGACAGGTACATAGATAGGACAGGTTTAGAGGGATATGGGCTAAATGCAGGCAGATGGAACTCTGCAGATGGGACGTGTTAGTCAGTGTGGGCAAGTTGGGGCGAGGAGCTTGTTTCCAGACTCTGAAACTATGAAAGAGGGAAGAGGGGATATGAGAGAAAAGACTTGGAAGATACAGTGGCTGAAGAAAGACTGAAGGATCACTGACTTATGACCTTGTCTGAAGAGGAAAAAGAAGTATAATTCCAAATGTCATCATCGCCATGTTGCTGAAAAGGCATCAACTCCAGTGGAAGCACTATGGCTACTTGAGATTCCTATTATTTTCTTCCTGCATCTATTGGTACACTAATGTTTTTAAGATGTCACGCACAGATATGATAAGACACTTTTACAAATTCAAAACATCCTTCCCTTCTGAAAAGCCACATTTCAAGTCTTAATTACGAGCGTTAATGAGGCATGATTTGCATTTTTTTACAAATACAGAGTGACGAAGAAGCTTTTGATTACTTGCGTTGTGCGTTTCAAGGTCGAGAGCACTACTCGCTCTATCCGTTCCACCAGATACTTTCTTTGAAAAGCATTTCAGCAATGTGAGGGGCTTTTAAACTGGTGCCTGGAAACCATATTATTCTGCTAGTTGAAAACATTGAATTAAAACCATTGATTAAATTAAACTATGCAACATCTAGCTGCGGTCTTATTAAAAGAGCAGGATCTATATCAATGATTTGGATGGGAACATACATGGCAAGATGAGCAAGTTTGCAGATGATACAAAAGTGTGTGGTTTTACAGATAGTGAAGATGGTTGTGAGAATGCAGCGGAATCTTGATCGATTGGCCAGGTGGGCTGAGGAATGATTGATGGAATACAAAGAAATGTGAGGTGTTGCATTTTGGGAAGTCTAACAGGGACCTACACAGTGAATGATGGGGCTCTGGGAAGTGTTGTAGAGCAGAGGGATCTAGGAGTACAGGTGCACGGTTCCTTGAAGGTGGAGTCACAGGTAAATAGGGTGGTCAAAAAGGCTTTTGGCACATTGGCCTTCATCAGTCAGAGTATTCAGTATAGAAGTTGGGAGGTCCTGTTGCAGTTGTATAAGACATTGGTGAGGCCGCATTTAGAGACGAAACATCACCCAGAGATCCTGCCTGTCCCACTAAGTTACTCCAACATTTTGTGTCTACCTTCGATTTAAACCAGCATCTGCAGTTCTTTCCTGGTATACATTCCCACCGCATTTAGAGTATCGTGTTCAGTTCTGGGCACCATGTTATAGGAAAGATGGTGTCAAGCTGGAAAGGGTGCAGAGAAGATTTACGAGAATGTTGCCAGAACTAGAGGGTGTGAGCTATAGGGAGAGTAGGCTGGAACTCTATTCCTTGGTGCAGGAGAATGTGGAGTGATCTTATAAAGGTGTATAAAATCACGAGAGGAATAGATCAGGTAGATGCACAAAGTCTCTTGCCCAGAGTAGGGGAATCGAGTATCAGAGGACATAGGTTTAAGGTGAAGCGGAAAAGATTTAATAGGAATCTGAGGCGTAACTTTTTCACACAAAGGGTGGTGGGTGTATGGAGCAAGCTGCCTGAGGAGCTAGTTGAGGCATGGACTATGCCAACATTTAAGAAAGTTAGACAAGTACATGGATAGGACCGGTTTGGAGGGGTGTGGACCAGATGCAGGCAGGTGGGACGAGTGTAGCTGGGACATGTCAGGCAACTGAATCATCCTACCACAACCAGAAAGCAATGTTGAACTAATATCTACCTCTTTGACGAATCTTGGACTATCCTTGATCAGACTTTTCTGGCTTTACCTTCCACTGAACATTATTCCCTTATCATGTATCCATACACTGTAAATGGATCATGTATTGACTTTCTGCGGACTGGTTAGCATGCAACAAAAGCTTTTCACTGTAACTCAGTACATGTGACAATAAAATGAACTGAACTGAATAGAATGCGGGTGGAATTAAATAAGATTAATGTAGGATTATTGTAAATGGTGTTTGCTGGTTAGTCTGGAGCTGGTGGGGTCAGGGGCCTGCGTCTCTGCTGTATGACTAGATGGACCAAATAATTTAGCAAGAGGATGGAGTTCAAGTACAGGTCAATCACAAACAAAATAATAGCAGAACAGGGTTCAAAGGGTTCAGAATGAAGCCTCTTGTTCCATAGTCACCAATCCTAACACCATAACGGCCTTTTATGGTGCAAAGTTTAAAATGAAGCCACGGTTTGCAAATGCTGCAAATGAGTAAATAATTCACAACTCAGCGAAAATAGGGCAAAATGTATTTCTTTCTTAATGCTAAATTTCCCCTCATGTGAAGGTAAAAACGTATAATTTATAGGTAAAATGCAGAGGAAATAATATCAAGGAACTTGAGAGGGGCTCACCATGAATCGTGAGCGCAGGTGCACTGTCTTTATTTTGCAAGCTATGTAATTATCAGTGAACATTAATAACGCTCAATGAACAATCTACGCATTGTTCTCTGAAAGACAAATTAAAATCTCGCGTGGTGGAACTCCAATATTTGTCAGCTGCTCGTGAATGCTGCCGAACAGGCTACATTTCTCATCTGGCAAGATCTAAAATCAAAGACTTCTTACAAACCCATTAGAATGAAACTGGTGTACTTGGTTTGTGCTGCACACAATCTTTAAAATGTATCAAAGATAGAGTGATATCCTTACCTACTGTAGATGGAGATATTGGTATAGAAACATAGAAAATAGGTGCAGGAGGAGGCCATTCGGCCCTTTGAGCCTGCACCACCATTCAATATGATCATGGCTGATCATCCAACTTAGTATCCCATACCTGTCTTCTCTCCATACCCCCTGATCCCTTTGCCACAAGGGCCACATCTAACTCCCTCTTAAATATAGCCAATGAACAGGCCTCAACTACCTTCTGTGGCAGAGAATTCCAGAGATTTACCACTCTCTGTGTAAAAAATGATTTTCTCATCTCGGTCCTAAAAGACTTCCCTCTTATCCTTAAACTGTGGACCCTAGTTCTGGACTTCCCCAACATCGGGAATAATTTTCCTGCATCTAGCCTGTCCAACCCCTTAAGAATTTTGTAAGTTTCTATAAGATCCCCCCTCAATCTTCTAAATTCTAGCGAGTACAAGCCGAGTCTTTCCAGTCTTATAACTATAACTATCCAGTTATGTATTGGTTTATTATTATCACATGTACGAGGATGGAGGTTGGCTCCTCTAATTCGTGCAATGATTAATGGGGGGGAGGGGGGGGGTGTTGAAGGCTACAGGGAGAATGCAGGAAAATGGGGTTGAGAGCGAAAAATAGATCAGCCATAATCGAATGATGAAGCAGACTTGATGGGCTGAATAGATAGACACAAAAAGCTGAAGTAACTCAGCGGGACAGGCAGCATATCTGGAGAGAAGGATTGGGTGACGTACATTTCGGAGCAACACCCTGTTTCAGTAGTTAGGGATAAGGGAAACGAGAGATATAGACGGTGATGTGGCGAGAGAAAGAACAAGGAATGAAAGAAATGCAAAAAAGTAACGATGCTGAAGGAAACAGGCTGTTTGTAGGGTAAAAATGAGAAGCTAGTGCAACTTGGGTGGGGGAGGGATAGAGAGAGAGGGAATGCCGGGGCTACCTGAAATGAGAGAAATCACCATTCATTCCACTGGGCTGCATGCTGCCCAAGTGAAATATGAGATGCTGTTCCTCCAATTTGCATTCAGCCTCACTCTGACAATGGAGGAGACCAAGTACAAAAAGGTTTGTATAGGAATGGGCAGGAGAATTAAAGTGTCCAGCAACCGGGAGATCAGGTTGGCTGAGCGAAGGTGTTCTGCGAAACGATCGCCCAGTCTGCGTTTGGTCTCGCCGATGTATGAGTCCACATCTTGAACAACGGATTCAGCAGATGAGGTTGAAGGAGGTGCAAGTGAACCTCTGCCTAACCTGAAAGGACTGTCGGGGTCCCTGGACAGAGTCGAGGGAGGAGGTACAGTGACAGGTGTTGCATCTTCTGCGGTTGCAGGGGAAGGTACCTGGGGAGGAGGTGGTTTGGTTGGGGAGGAATGAGTTACCCAGGGAGTTGCAGAGGGAACGGTTTCTGTGGAAGGTGGAAAGGGGTGGAGATAAGAAAATATGGGTATTAGTGGGATCCCGTTGGAGGTGGCGGAAATTTCGGAGGATTATGTGTTGTTTGCGACGGCTGATGAGGTGGAAGGTAAGGATTAGGGGGTCTCTGTTGTGACTCAGGGGAGGGTGAGCAAGGGCAGAGCTGTGGGTTATGCAGGAGACACAAGTGAGGGCCTCATCTATGATGGGAGAGGTGAATAAAAGGGAATACTTTGGAATGAAATGGAATACTTTATTGTCAGATGTGGCTAGGCACAGTGAAATTCTTTGCTGCAAACCCAATGTATACAAATAGCAGCCTTTCCCCCTCACGGCCCCGTTCCCTAAAGAATGAGGACATCTCAGATGTTCTAGTATAGAACACCTCATCTTGGGCGCAGAAGCGGCGTAGACGGAGGAATTGGGAATAGGGGATAGAGTCTTTGCATGAAGCAGGGTGGGAGAAGTATAGTCGAGATAGTTGTGGGAGTTAGTGGGTTTGTAATAGATGCCAGTCAATAGTCTATTTCTTGTGATGGAGACTGTGTGATCAAGAAAGGGGAGGGATGTGTTGGAGATGGTCCAAGTAAATTTGAGTGCAGGATGCAAATTGGTGGTGAAGTTGATGAAGTCCATGAGTTCTGCATGGGTGCAGGAGGCAGCACCAATGCAGTCATCAATGTAACGGAGTTTGTGGATGGGGCAAGTGTATGCCTGGAACAGGGATTGTTCAACGTACTCTACAAAGAGGCAGGCATAGCTGGGGCCCATGCAGGTGCCCATAGCTACGCCTTGGACTTGGAGGAAGTGGGAGGAGTCTAAGGAGAAGTTGTTGAGGATGAGGACCAGCTCCGCTAGGATCCATTAGAAGCCAAATGGCCTAATTCTGCTCTTACGTCTTATGGTCTTATGGAAAATAGAGAGAAAATGCTGGAGTAACTCAGCGGGACAGGCAACATCTCTGGAGAGAGGAATGGGTGACATTTCGGGTCAAGACCCTTCTTCAGACTCATGGTCTTACAGTCCATCTCATACAACTTCTCAGTTATGAGCAGAAATAGTCAAGTTGTAAGTTACAAAACCACAGGTGGGTGTATTCTGCAACCCAAGGAAGGAGGCAAACCCGCAACGTCTCCTGCCAAGATGGTCAAGAGCACCAGCTGTATGAGAACTCCACCACATGGACGTTCCTCTACCCAAGTCGCACACCATCCTGATTTGGAAAAACATCACCCATTCTCCATCACTGCTGGATCTAAGTCCTGGAGCTCCCTGTTTATTAACATCATGGGAGCAACTTCATCAGAAGGACTGCAAAGATTCAAGATGGCGGCTCACCACCACTTTCTCAAGGGCGTCTAGGGTTGGGTATTAAATAGGGGTCTTGCCTGCAATCTCAGACCACAAAAATGGATACAAAAAAACTATCCAGTTAGGCAGCAGGGTATAACCACTGAGTGGGATAATTACACAGACCTTTGTGTAGTGATGCCTTTATTCTTCACACTAATTTCCAGCTTGCTGTAAGCACCAACCTCATGCCTGATACTCTAGATAATGCCGCAGATTCCCTTTTACTGTTTGTTTAGAGCAATCGATTGATTCAAAACAGTAAAACTCAGATAAGCCTCCCCTTCCTTGCTTGGTGAGCAGAGTTTCAAGATTTTTGGTTCAATATCATTAATATCCAGAAATATTTATATTTCACTTTTTTTATATGTTGGATGGTCGTATAACAAATGTTTCAATGAACCTGATGAGTTTAATGGGAGCAGGAAATGTACAGGCACTCCAGCTGCACACCTATCCATGTTCAGACCCCTCATAATCTGACCCCCAATCCCAACTCTTGTCACACTCTGGCCACTGGATATTCTCCGCTCATCTCGCATTGCTCACATTCCACACTAACTAGTGAGGCAGGGACCACATCATTTTGGTTTCTGAATTATCAAGACAGTGGTTTTTCAGATTTTTGCTGTGCTTCAGTTTGATGAAGCCAAACTAAAACCAGGTCATTGCAGGATAAGTGATGTAAACATTAGTGATTCAAAAAACAAAGTGCTGGAGGAATTCAGTGGGTCAGGCAGCGTCTGTGGAGTGATGAGACAAACGATGTTTTGGGTCGGGGCCTTTCTTTAGATTAATAAGAGCAGGGGAGAGAAAGCTGGAAAAGGGAGGTAGGGACAGGACAAAGCCTGGCAAGTATAGGTGGGTGGAGGTGAGGAAGGGGTTTATTAGCAGATGGATGGGGTAAGTGATAAAGGCTAGAAATGAAAAGGAGTCAAAAGCATGTCAGATAAGGAGAGGAGGAGTGAAATGTAAAGCCGAAGGGAGGAATTTAGGTTGAAGGTAACATGGGTGAAGAGAAAGAGAGGGGAGAAAAGTGAAAGGAGGACTCGGAGATGAGAGATCAGTGTATCAAGGAGGGGAAAGAAATGAGACTGAGGTGGGAGGGATATGGTGGGAGAAATGCCTGCGCAATGGTGTGAAGAGGCACAGGAAAGAGAAGGGGGGTTCTACTGAGTGGTGTAATGGTGTGGTCCCCAAGTACCCAACTTCACTTTTATACCCCCTCTTTTATACCCCTTCCTTTTGTCTCCTTTTCACCTCTACCCTTTGTCACTTACCGCACCCATCTGCGAAACATATGTATCCACTTGTATCCACTTTTCACAGGCCAGACTTTGTGCCGCCCCCATCTCTCTTTCCCAGCTATCTTACCCCCCCGACGACAATCAACCTGAAAAAGGTTCCAATACGGAACATTCTCTGTCCGTAGACACAAAAAGCTGGAGTAACTCAGCCGATCAGACAGCATCTCTGGAGAAAAGGAATAGATGACTGGGTCTGATGAAGGGTCTTGACCCGAAACATCACCTATACCTTTTCTCCAGAGATGCTATCTGACTCGCTGAGTTACTCCAGCTTTTTGTGTCTATCTTCAGTTTAAACCAGCATCTGCAGTTCTATCCTACATGTTTTTCTGTCCATTTCCCTCCACAAATGCTGCCCGACTTGCTGAGTTCCTCCAGCACTTTGTTATTTTGCTCACAATTCCAGCATCTTGTGTAAACGTTCATGGTTGCCAGGTGTATGCAATCTCCACCAGTGCTCAAAACGCAGGCTGTTCCTCGGTCCAAACGACATCCTTTACATTAACTGCTGTCACCAATGACCCCTGTTTCTGCCGCCAGCCCCTCTTCTATCTCCTCTGCGCAAGGAGTCAGTGTCAGATGAACTGATGGGTAGCCCATCACAAAATCAGCGATCACTGAATCAGTGAATCGTAAAATAGAATCACTGCAGAATAAAATGTGGTTTGCAGCATTGCCTCGCTCTGATAATGAAACGTTAGGTAACAAGGTCAAATGATCAATTGAGTTGGACTTGGAATGGTGGTGAAAATTACACCAGAGTGATAGATGCTCTCTGCTGCTTAAAGCAACCTCAGCAAAAAGCAAGAACAGCGAGCATTTCCCAAAATTATAAATGCTAATTTAAATCACGGTATCGTCTGGGGAGAGAGACTCTCTGGGAATTATTAGGTGCACAAGTACCAGGAGCAGTGACCATGGCCAAATATCTCTGACATATAATTCTGATGGATGACTAATAATGGTGGAAGTCTTTAAATGAGATGCAAATATAGACAATGGCAATATGGTGATCAGAATTCATTGCATGTAGTGAGTCAGTGTAGGATAGTTCCAGGATTTTCTGTTTTGATTTTAGTTTGTTAGCAGCTGTAGAACTGTGCTCGTCCTTTGGTTAATTGATAGCAGTCAATCAGACCTCACGCTGGGAGGTAGGTTGGGCAGGTATGGAGACGATGGGTCAAAAGGCCCCCTTCTGTGTTGTACATTTGGATAATTCAATATTTCAGAATACTTTTCTGCATGAGAGCATAATTTCCTTCACAAAATTAACTGAAGAATGAAAATTATTTTAAAGAATTTGGGGCAGCCTAGTGGCGCAGCTGAAAGAGCTGCTGCTTCAAAGTGTCAGAGGCCCGGGTTTGATCCAGACCTAGGGTGCTGTCTGTGTGGAGCTTGCACACTCTCTGTGGGTTCCTCTGGGTGCTCCAATTTCCTCCCATATCCCAAAGGCAGCGGGTTTGTAGGTTAATTGGCCTCTGTAAATTGCCCCCAGTGTGTGTAGTGTGGAGGCGGAAGTGGATAACATAGAACTAGTGTGAATGGATGATCAATGGCCACCTTGATGCTGGATCATGACCGAGATTCTGACACACACAGTCAGATCAAGAACACTTTCAAAGTGCCTCCTATAACTTGCCAATTTCCAAATACTATTCAAATGTTGGTAATTATTCAAGCCATCCATCTTCTCTGCAATCAAATACTAACTTGTAACATCTGCAGTTCCTTCCTACACATTACTAATTTGTTTTCTCTCTTCCCCAGTTCTGGTGAAAGACCTCAGACCGGAAACGCTCATTGTTTCTTGTTCCACATATGCTGACTTACTTGCTGAGTGTTTCCAATATTTTCTGTTCTTATTTCAAATTTCCAGCAACTCCTTTTTTTTTCTGATATTCATTTGGCATTTACAATCACTCTCTGTAGCCTCAGTTCTGAAGACAGTTTTCTAAAGTCCCCCATCTGCTTAACGAAGTGAGCAATGACCATATTCCCTGGGGATTAAACCGTGTATGGGAAAAAAGCAAGAAGTTCAACAGCAATCTGCCTTTGTGTCATGAAATTGTTAAAATAAACGTTTGAATTTATCTGGCATAAAAGCCAGTTGCTTTGCAATGTATTAGTTGGAGAGATGGATAAATTATTATAATTATCTGAGTAACTTAATCATGGATAACATCTTCCCTTGTTTATATGCAAACACTTCCATCTTTTTATTTGCCTGCTTCTGGTCTGGTCAACATATTAATAAATAATAATGTAGAATTAGTGACAAAGTATTCCTAACAGAGTTAAGCTGCTGTGATCATGTTTACTTTGATACACCGCATGCTAATTGAAAACTAAACCGGTGCATAATGAGCAAAAAAAAGAACAGCTTCATCCAAAGAGAAATAAATGGTAAAATGTTTCAAATTGAAAAATTAAGAAGGTTGTTTCCTTCATCACTTATTCGGGGTATATAATCAGAGAAACACTTAGTTTGTTTGCATGGCATTTAAGCACATAAACACAGTAACTTCCCTTGAAAGACTCAAGAGACCACAGTTGTTGGAGTCTGGAGCAAAAACAAACTGCTGAAGGAACTGAGCAGGTCAGGCATCATCTGTAGGGAGTAATAGACAAATGCCATTTTGGGTCGAGACCCTTATTCAATCAACTTCACTTGAAACAGTAACACATTAGAACATCTTCAGGATATGAATGTTCCTTCGTGGTATCTTTTCATGTGTTATTAAATCCCATTTTTTGTAAACGGGTTAAAAGCTCTTTCAAAGTGACAAACCACATAGCGTCTTAAACCACTGCAGGAACAAAGTTGTTTATTTCTAGGCGACACAGTGGTACAGCAGTAGAGTTGCTGTCTTACTTCACCAGAGACCTGCCTGACCACAGGTGCTATCTGTATGGAGTTTGTACGTTTTCCCTGTGACCGTGTGGGTTTCCTCCGGGTGCTCTGGTTTCCTCTTTCATTTCCAAAGACATGCAGGTTTGTAGGACAATTGGCCTCTGTAAATTGTCCCTAGTGTGTAGGATAGAGCTAGTGTAAGGATGATCATTGGTCAGCGAAGAGTCAGTGGGCCAAAGGGCCTGTTTTCACATAGTATCTCTAAAAAATTGTGAAATTGTAAAATCGCTCTTAAACCACCACTTAACACGTCAGAAAAATGTATCAGCGGCAGTGAAGAAAGCTAGAAGATCATCTCCCAATGTAAGTCACAAAGGATGGCCTACCTTTGTGGTGCCAATATTGATATGAATGGTAATACCTCGTGATACTGGAAGCAAAAGACTCACAAACTTCAAATAAGATTTAATTTACTGAACATCTCTGTAGATATTTTTTGCCAAAAAGTATTATTTTCCCAACGAAAAGCAGGATCCAAGGCATGGAATAGCACTTCCATTCATACAAACCAGGTTTTTCAGCCGACCTACTCAATGCTGACCATCAATCAGGGGCGGAAAACCCGGGGGGGCCAGAGGGGACACGTCCCTCCCATGTTTTGGGAGGTGGGGGACATCCCCCACCCAAGTTTTTGTCATCCGGATTTTAAAATCTCCGCTTTCCGAGAGACAATGGATGTGGGACTGCTGATCGAGGACGCTGATTGGATGAGAGAGACGTCAGTCAGCAGGCAATGGGGGCGGGACATGATGATTCAGCGCGATGATTGGAGGAGGGAGGAGGGGGGGGGGGGGGGGGGTGTGGGACTTAGGATAAAGTGCGGTGATTGGGGGAGGGAGACGTGGCACAGACCTGCGCCTCATCCGCAGCCAGGATTGATCCCAGCCGGGTCTCTGGCCTTATCCAGTCTCCATCCGAGTGCCCCTCCCCCCACAGGTGGCCAGAGAGGTCGGGAGTCAGACGGGAGCTGTATCCCCAGGCCCACAGCCAGCGCAGAGAAGCAGCGCTAAACCCAGCACAACTCTGCCTGTCCCGCCAGGTTAACCTGCCTGGGCTTGCGGAAAATATGGCCAGCGCGGAGAGGCAATGCTAGCGTCCCGTCAGTCCAGTCAGGGCTGTAGGTTAACCCGGCGAGACAGGCAGAGTTGAGCTGCATTTAGCGCTGGATTGAGCCTCCGAAGCCTCGCGTGCGTCTGTCTGTGTGTGTGTGCGCATGCACGCGTGGCCGCCAAAAAAAATTGTGTGTCCCCTGTCCCCCGGTCCCCTCCATATTTTGATAGCGAGTTCCGTGCCTGCCATCAATTACCATTCACACTAGTTCTATGTCACCCCACTTTCTCATCCATTCCCTGTGTATTTGGGGGAATTTAGAGAAGCCAATTAACCTACAAACCCACACGTCTTTGAGATGAGGGAGGAAACCAGGTCTGCCAGAGGAAACCTACGTAGGTTGAATAAGTTAGGTCTTTATTCTCTGGAGGGCAGAAGGTTAAGGGGGGACTTGATAGAGGTCTTTAAAATGATGAGAGGGATAGACAGAGTTGATGTGGACAAGCTTTTCCCTTTGAGAATAGGGAAGATTCAAACAAGAGGACATGACTTCAGAATGAAGGGACAGAAGTTTAGGGGTAATATGAGGGGGAACTTCTTTACTCAGAGAGTGGTAGCGGTGTGGAATGAGCTTCCAATGGAAGTGGTGGAGGCAGGTTCATTGGTATCATTTAAAAATAAATTGGATAGGCATATGGATGAGAAGGGAATGGAGGGTTATGGTATGAGTGCAGGCAGGTGGGACTAAGGGGAAAAAAAATTTGTTCGGCACGGACTTGTAGGGCCGGGATGGCCTGTTTCCGTGCTGTAATGTTATATGTTATATGGTTATATGTTATATTGTTATATGGTTATATGGTTATATGGTCACAGAGAGAACGTGCAGACTCCACACAGGCATCACTTGAGGTTAGGATCGAACAAGACTCTCTAGCACTGTGAGGCAGCAGCTCTACCGGCTGCGCCACAATGCCGCATTTGTTGAAACCCTCTAACTGGATGGGGTACCTCTCTCTGACTTTGATTTCCACGATCTCCCCCACCCCCATTCAGTCTTGTAAATTAGATAAGTAAGTCGGTTCCTTAGATATGGTCAGCTGTTAATTGTTGATAAAGAAATAATTGATTTGCTGGTTTTCAAAGTCCTTAATTAACAGCGAATACATAAAAGATCACACAACAAACCACAAATTATGGAAAATTTACGTAAAACATCAAACACACAGATTGGCTACTTTGATGTTTAATGTTGCTGGGGATTACATTGGAGAATTCTTTGTGTGGCATTGGATACTTCTACATATTTCAATATTGTTGATTCCAGGGACTCTGGTTATTGCCCCAATTCCCCAGCCAAGCAGGTATTTCTCACATGTCAGTTAGTGTTAGTCTTTTCAACTTTTTTTATTTTTTTAGTATGTCTTAAAGTCTGTTTTTAGTGTTTCTTAGTGTGTTTTGTGTGGGGGGTGGTGTGGGGGGGGTGAGGGGGAAACCGTTTTGGCCGCCTCCTCCATGGAGAGGCGACTTTTTCCAGGTCGCCTCTCCCGTGGCCTAACAGCGAGGATCGGCGCGGCCTTTCCCGGAGACGCGCCCGGGGCTCGGGGCTCCGGCGGCGGGTGCAGCGTGGACTGTCAGCACGGAGCTGGGGCTCGCTGGAGGGGAGCGCTCCGTTCCGTTGGCCCGCAGCAGACGGCAGCCTGAAGCCGCGGTCTGCACAGCTCCAGCTGGCGCGGCGTCTACAGCCCGGGATCCCTCGTGGGGGACGCGGGGGGTAGAAGAAGCTTCCACTGCCGGCCCGCGGCCAACTTCTACCGCGGGTCCGGTATGGACTTAACATCACCCCTGGAGGGGAGCTTCGACCGCCGGCCCCTGTATTAACTGCGGTGCTTACGGCTGCGACGTGGAGGGAACTTTAAATCTTCGGCCGCCGGCCTGCGGCCGACACCAAAGAAAAGCCGCGGTCTCCGGTGGGGAGGAGCCGACTCTGGACTTACCTGGACTTGTACCTTGTCCTTTTACCATCTGGACGCCCGCAGCAACGGCTGCGGAGGGTTGAGGTCCCGACCACGGGGGGAAATGGAGGAGGACTGGCCAAATTGTGTGCCTTCCACCACAGTGATGAATGCTGTGGTGGATGTTTATGTTAAATTTTTATTGTGTTTTTGTGTGTGTTTGTGCCCTTTATCATTGTATCGCTGCTGACGTATCATTTCACTTGCACTTTTTGTGCAATGTGACAAATAAAACATTGTATTGTATTGTATTGAGATAGAGATATTCTCAAGGCAAACACCACAAAGTCAAATCCTACCTCTGCCCACATACAATTCCAGCAGTATTGCTGGACAGTGCACTCTGTTAGCCCCATTTCCAATCCCTGTGGGACTGAAGCAATTGCAGTGACCTGATCAAGAGGGAGATCAAAAGCTTGGAAAGAGTGGATGTGGAGAGGATGTTTCCACTATTGGGAGAGTTCAGAGGTCATTGCCTTAGAATTTGAGGACGTTCTTTTAGGAAGATGAGGAGAAATTTATTTTGTCAGAGGGTTGCGGATCTGTGGAATTCTTTGCCACAGAAGGCTGGAGAGGCCGTCAGTGGATATATTTAAGACGGAGATCGATAGATTTTTGATTAGTACAAGTGTCAGAGGTTATGGGGAGAAGGCAGGAGAATGGGATTATAAAGGAGAGATAGACCAGCCATGATTGAATGGTGGAATAGACTTGATGGGCTGAATGGCCTAATTCTACTATCACTTATGACCTTATACTCAAACCTGGGAACGTCTAATCTCGAAGGGGTAGCTAACTACTATGATACCATCACAGGAAGCTCTGACAAATGTCACCCTCAACAATGTCAATGGTGCATTTTTCCACACAGAGATAATGACCAATATGAAATTGCACAAGTAATTACCAATGATGTGAATTAATTATAAATGCAGAAGCGGTAGGAATGAGTTATATTCATGTGCTGGTTTCTGAATGAAAGCGCATCCAACTGGAAACATAAATGGACCTAGTATTAAATAGCAGCTTGCAACCAATTTCTCATTGCTGGGGAAACTTAAATAACAAACTGCTCCTTGATAAACTGCTGGTAATATCTTGCTCAGGTTACCTGGCGTAAGCTATGCGCTGCTGTGGTATAAGGCGATATTGTAATCAATTTCAGGCTTGTGGATATAGTGATGTACATTATGTTTTGATTCAAGCATTGCTTATTAAATGCAGAGAGGAAACTTGGCTGATTATAATGGAAGAGGCATCAGACAGTTACAATTGGCACAGTGTGAGATTCTAGGCCTATAAAATCCCTTTCCAAGATGAGAACCCATTGTCCCCTGTGCCTGTTATAGAAATCTTTCATCTCATTCCTCTGAATCAAAAGCTTTCCTTCCGATCTGAGACATGTGCAGTAGCAAAGTTTCTACGGTGCTTTGTTAGACCCCACGCTGATAGCCTGCAGCTCTAGACTTGCATACAGTTGTAATCAGTTCACTTTTCTGAGGAAGAAATTAATCTCAAAGCGATTTTAATCATGTGTAAAATGAAAATGCATTTGAAATGGATCAGCCTCCAGGAGTAGAATCGACCCAACATTTAGGAGGGATTTTACTTGTCAGAACACAAGAAAGTAACAGTAGAAATTAACCACCAGCCCCCTCAAGCCAGCCCTACCATTCAGAGTGATCACGGCTGATCCATGCAGGTCTCAATTCCTCTTCTGAGCCAATTTCCCAGAACCCTGAATTTCTCGATCTTTCACACATGATCTTCTCAACCTTAAATACATCATATGGTCTGGTCTCCACCACCCTCCAGGACTAAGAATTCCAGACATACACTTCTCCCTCACTCTTCAACCACAATTTGGTGTTGCTTCTGAAGAAATACCTGCATGGATTCTTTCTAGTTGTAGGTTTATATATAATATTGTTGTATGGTCATAGAACAAGGTAAAATATATCTGGGGGAGGGTGAGGGTCTGCATTTTGTTTGTGCGGTACAGTGGCACGATGGTAGAGTTGCTGCCTTATAGCGCCAGAGACCCGTGTTCGATACTCACTATAGGTGCTGTCTGTATGGAGTTTGTACACTCTCCCCATGACCTGCGTGGTTTTCTCTGGGAGCTCCGGTTTCCTCCACACTCCAAAGACATACAGGTTTGTAGGTTAATTGGCTTGGTGTGAATGTAAAATTGTCCCCATTGTGTGTAGGGTAGTGTTAATGTGTGGGGATCGCTGGTCGGTGCGGACTCGGTGGGCCGAAAGGCCTGTTTCCGCGCTGTATCTCTGAACTAAACTAGATTAAATTAATCTATTGATAATAAAAGGAAAAAAAGTTAGCACCTGTGGTATTTTTATCTTTGATTCATGAGGTTGTGGCCCAGGAACCCAAGCACAAGACCAGGTTAGAACTTCAACACCATCCTGAGTGAGGTGGTGGTGACCAAGACACACATGAAGGATCCGTTTAAATTGAAAGCAGGTTAGGTGCTTCCCAATGATCTGGACCGCATATCTTCCTCCAGTAACATTACTAATACAGATTTAATTGGGCATCATCGCTTGTTGTTCTGTGAGAAAATTCCTGTGCTTCCACACAAATACTTAACTGACAGAAATGTGCATGAAAAGCTCTAAATTTGCAAGTGCTGGAAATCAGAAATAAAAACAGCAAACACTGGAAACTCTCAGTGGGTCAGGCAGCATTTGTGGAGAGAGAAACAGAGGTAATATTTCAGATCAAAGACCCTTCAAGATGTTGCATGTCTTCCTTGACTCGTGAACATTTGATTGACAGATTTTCTTCAAAATCCCACTGATTCGTTGGAGCGTGTGTGTTCAATTTAAGAAGCTACATCTCACAATAACGAAGAGCGCGCCACTCTCCACATACCAGATCACTGAAATTCTCACAATGTATTTTCCCTCCTTTGCAATTCATGAAATTCTGTCGTAAAAAATGCTTTCCAAGAGAGCATTGTTTTTCAACTTGAGGAATGGCTGAATATTAATTCACGTGCTGTACCTCCCAGGTGATTTTATTGACATTTCCCATTCAGACCTCCCAGTGATTGTTTCTTCCATGCAAATCTTCAGTGGCTCTCTGTAATATTCACACAGAAAATCCAGCAAATGCAAGGCAGACAACAAAAGCCCTGTGACCCAGCCACTCCATGTGGTGTAAATTGCACAAGATTGGGCCTTCACTTTTAATTTCCCCTGTAATCTTGTAACCGAGCTGCGTAATTGTTGTGGAGGCAAAGGAACAACCCTGCCCTTTCATGTCTGTTTACTTAAAGCAAGCTGAACGTGAAGACAAAACCAAGGCACCTTTCCATGCTCTAATCTGATTTCATTAGGGAAGCTGCTAGAGAGTGTGCCACAGAAACAATATTTAGACAGCAAAAGACAGCAATCTGCACATATCAACGTGTCATTTCCAATAGCCGACACTGACAAATGCTCCCTCCTCCTGCAGCTAAGCCCTGCTGTGCTTCACCATCAAATCCGGATTGCATGCTGCATGTCTCTTTCAGTTATTCCACTCAAATAATGTGGCCCCTTTTCCCATTCTTCCGGAGATAATCCATGTGCTTTCCCTCTCACTCATTCATCACTGTCAGCCGATTATTAAAATATCTGATCTCCTTTAGCAAGTGCACTTTTGCTAAATAAATTAGCTTTCTGCAACTCTTATGGCAGTTGACAAGGCTGGTATATTCCATCTGAAAAAAGCTGCCTTTGCTCACCCAAGCAAATGATTTCTCACGTTGCACGGTGTTCGTCCTTAAGCATAAGTAGTTCTCCTTGAGAGTCTTGGACAATGCTTCATCCTCAACCATCAAAAAAACGCCTCAAAACTATAACAGCACCAAACATGTGCTATAGTAGCGCGCATTTTGCAATCCATTTACAGAGATCAATGAAACTGAACTTTGGAAGATGATTTGCTATCATCTGCCAATGAAGGTCCTTGTTATTTGCTGACTTACTATTAGCAGAAGGTACACAAAAATGCTGGAGAAACTCAGCGGGTGCAGCAGCATCTATGGAGCGAAAGAAATAGGCAACATTTCAGGCCGAAACGTTATCTATTTTCTTCGCTCCATAGATGCTGCTGCACCCGCTGAGTTTCTCCAGCATTTTTGTGTCCCTTCGATTTTCCAGCATCTGCAGTTCCTTCTTAAATACTATTAGCAGATCTGTGCACTTGCATGGCCAGTCATGCTTTTCTGGGTGTGTTGATAAATGTTAATTTAGTTTAGCTTAGTTTAGTTTAGTTTAGAGATACCGTGCAGAAACAGGCCCTTCGGCCCACTAAGTCAGTGACCAGCAATCCTTTGGGCCACCAAAGCTCTCTCCTGCTTGCTGTGAGACAGATTGCCACTGATGTGTTGTGCTGGCAAAGAGTGAAAAATCAATGCATGGTGTGTGGTTGAAGTCAAAGTTCAAGAACCTGGGCCAGATACGAATCAGATTTGCATCTGGAGTCAGGATACAGTGTGTAGACCAGCTGTGTGAGGTCTGTGTCAGGAAAGTCAGGGAAATCAGGAATGTGGTAGATTTGCACCAGAGCTGAGATCTGATAGTGGTCCTGGTAGTGTCCACACACTCTGTGACCGATGTATGGAAATAGACCCTTTGGCCCAGCTCATCCATGCTGATCGAGATGCATAACTAGTTATATTTCCCTGCATTTGGCTCCTATCTCTCTGGACATTCCCTATACATGTACCTGCCCAAAAACCTACATGCACTATCTATTCCTCTTATGATTTATGCATATCTATAAGATAACCCCTCAGCTTTCTCCACTCCAAGTAATAAAGTCTTAGCCTACCCAACCTCTCCCCATAGATCAGACCCTCGAGTCCTGGCAAGATCCTCATAAATTCTCTGCACCCTTTCCAGCTTAATGGCATATTTTCTACACCGAGATGACCAAAACGGAATACAGTATTCCAAGTGTGACCTCACCAATGTCTTGTACAAATAAAACATAGCATCCCAACTTCTACACTCAATTCCCTGAGTGTTGAAGGCCAGTGTGCCAAAAGGTTTCTTCACCACCTTATCTATGTGTGACACCTTGCAAATATCTACGACAGACACCTTGCAAATGTCCATGACAGACACAAAATTGCTGGAGTAACGCAGCGGGTCAGGCAGCATCTCCGGAGAAAAGGAATAGGTGACGTTTCGGATCAAAACCCTTCTTCAGACTGAGGGAAACTAGAGGTATGAAAAGGCTCTTCCACAGCCAACAATTGGCTATTGAGGACTCTACCTTTCCTTGATCATCCGTGCTGGCTGATTTGTTCTGAAAGCTTTCTTACCTCTAGTTTCCCTCTCCCCTGACTCTCAGCCTGAAGAAGGGTTTCAACCTGAAAAGTCACCTATACCTTGCCTCAGGCATTTTGTGTTTCATTGTCATTTTGTGTTTCATTCTTTTATCTTTCCCTTTTCAGTGACAAGCATTGCCCATCTCCTCCCCAAAGAATGCACATACTATGTCATCAAACCAAATGCAAGCTTTCTTCACTTAGGGGACACTGTCAATGGGATTCCCCTCTGCCTGAGGATTTGAGTAACAGCAAGGACCGGCCTGCTTGCTTCTCCCTCAATGGAAATCACCGATAATCAATTTGCTGTCACACTACTCTGCAACCTTCCCCATTGCTCACTATGTCTTTGTAGTGCAGAATATAACAGAGTAACCCCTGCCGATGGTGACAGGGACCACCACGGCTCAAAACGACTGCCATCTGCTTGCAATGTTGTAGTGTAACAGACAGGCATCCAGATGCCTGGAACACGCTACAACTTCACGGCCATTCATCAAATCACCGGCAAGCAGCTTTATTCTGTGGCAGCGCCTACAGGTGAATTAAACGTGGAAAAATTCTGAATTATCCCTGCGACGCAAGAAACATCCAGCTTACGCAGCGAGGCACGAATGCTTATGGCATTTATGTATTGCTCATTTAAAACTGCAACTATTTCGTTTTGGTTGATCAATAAATGACGGCAATGCTATTATTATTGCTAAATAATAGGGACACTGGTGAATGTTTCAGGCTGCCGTGCAGATTTGTGGTGGGTCCGTTTACGGTGATAACTCATAAATTGTGGAACTTATCCATTTACTTGCACAGAAACACGAAACACCAGGGTTGAAATGAAAGCCCATTTTAATTAATGCTATAATCGCAACTGAGGTTTCATTGCAACCATCTGTGCCACAGTTGCAGTGTCCATAAAGATTTATTCACTAAACATTATTTCATCACCAAGACCTTTCAACAGATAATAGGGAGACATTACATTCTATGACGCCTTTGTCTGCTCCATGTTAAATAGTTTTAATAATACCCACAGGGCAGTCGATTAATGGTTATTGTATTTACTAAACTGATTGTTCCACTGCAGTAGGGCTAATCTCCTGCTGTTCCACTCATAAAATAATAGGATCAATGCAGATTTGATTGCAGAAACAAAAGGGAAGTTTTCCAACCTAACAAATCCTTTGTTTTCCTGGAAAAAAAAACAGGCGAATAAAGGAAATTATTCCACACCTTCTTATTCCCAGTTTTCTTCAATGTGCTACATCATATTCAGTGATTGCTCCACATAATTCCACTGTGCCATTCTAGAACATCCTATACCTCTAGTCCTTTCTCTCTCTGATGGCTTGGTAAACTTGAGAAAGGTGTTCACCATTTTGGTCAAAGGCATTTTACTTTTTGACTTAGATTCTTAAGTAGGAGATATTAGACAAATAAAAACATTTCAAAAACATTTTGTGGGAGCTTTCCTTGAGATGATGAAAGGTTGAGATTTGAACCCTGGAAGGTACTGCAGGCAGTTCTAAGGACACAGTCAAACTTGCAAAGTTATACCTACCAGAGAAGAAAGATTAGCTGATTCTTCTCTTGAAAGGAGGGCTAAAAGAGGTTAAAATTCACAGATGTTTACAATAGACACAGAGCGTGCATGTTTATGCTCAAGGGAAAGAGCAAAACTCAGGCTCATCAATATATCATGTTCATTAAAATAGTAAATAGGAAATACAGAGGCAACTGTGCTCTGTAGAGTGGAAATGTGGAAATGGAGCAGTTGAACATCATAGTGAAGGGCAAACTAGATCTGAATAGGATATGAATTGGAGAGAATAATGCTGTGAGTGAGGAGGGAAGTGTGTACTGGTTAGGCTGAATGGCCTTCTGCTGAACATTCCATATAATCCAATGTCATCATCCACCCAGAAAGACTGCTGTTTCTGTGTTGATTTCAAAGCACCTTCCTGACAACAGTCTAATTTCAAAGTTCAACTTTGTGTTTTCTTGCCCCACTCTCAAAGTTTTATTGAAAGTAACATTTCAGGCTCATCTTTCCCGCCATTTTCATTAAAAAAAAGAACATGGGCGCCAGCCCAGTTTGACCAATTTTTTTGCTTTCTTTTACGAAATGTTATGTAGTGTTTGAGGAATGTGGATATATTTTTAATGAGTTGTGGTGTCATAGAGTTATACAGCATGAAAACAGGCCATTCAGCCTGACTTATCCAGGCCGACTAAGAACTCTGAGATTGTCCAATTTTCTGCGTTTGGCCCTTATCCCTCTAAATCTTTCCTATCCGTGTGCCTGTCCAAATATCTTTTAAACATTGTAATTTTACTTGCATCTCCACACAGAGAGCTACAGCACAGAAACAGGCCTACCAGCTCGCCAATTCCATATCCACCATCAATCACTCTGTATACTAATCCCATTCATTTCATTTATTATTCTCCCTATATTCTAATCAACTCCCCCACAGATTCGATCAGTCATCTGAATACTAGTGCAATCTACAGTGGCTGGTTAATCTACCAAACTGCGCGCTTTAAGGATGTGGAAGATCACTGGAGCACGTGGACACAAGGAGCATCCGGGGTCAGGATTGATCCACATACTATGGCGCTGTGAAGCTGCAGCTCCTCTCACTGTGCCACCCTGTCTCCCCCCGAGGTGCACCTCTTTGGATAATTTTGTGTTTGGCTGGCTGAGTAAAAGATAATGGACCATAGTTGTGCAGTATAGACTGGGTGGAATTACTCTGGCGGTCTTGAGTTTTCTTTGAGCTCATATGTAACATTGACTTGACCAGCAAACAAGAACAGCTGGTCCCTGCTGTTGCCTGCTGTTGCCTGAGAGAACTTAAAAATGTTGCCTTGTGCTCCAACAATAATCAGTACATGTGGGACACAAAGAAATAGTGCAATGTCTACATATTAAATAGACACATTGTCTTTGAGTTACAGTTTTTCATCAGTCAAAAGCCCCATATTCATCCTGAGGCTAATAACTGTTCTATTGTCATAGACTGTTAACAGTTTCACTTGTATCAATGATAACTGTGATTCTAAAATAGCAAAGGTTACACCAACATCCATAATCCCAGGATATTTAATTTAACTTTATAATTATGTTATTTAATTGTGCGTACATTGTTTTACATTTATATGTGCAAATTATAACTCAATGTTACTTGCACTCCTGAGCTTCAAGCTTCATCCTGCTTTACCCAGCAGGCCTCTTGTCACGAGTGATCATAGGCACCAGATGCTGGCGAATCCTTCGCCAATCAGTTGAGTAAGAATTCAAAGAAATATGGAGGCCATTTGGCCCACTGTGACAATGCCAGCCAAAAAGTGATTTAGTTTAGGTTTGTCCCACTTCCAGCATTGTGGCTGCAGTCTTATGATTTGCTGCTCTTCACATTCTTATCCAGGCATCGGTTAGATGTAACAAGGTTTCTTGTCTCCAGAGCCTCATCACAAAGTCAGTTTCAGCCCCCCTGCATTTATGTGGGTGAAAAGATGTTTCCTCAACTCCCTTCTAATCGTTCTTTCAATTATTGTAAGATGATGTCGCTCATGTTTTGAACGCCCAACATGGAAATCTCATACATAAGGATCAGCAGGTTTAGGGAACTGGTCGGGTGGATGGAGGTAGATTTGCCATCTGCTGTGGGGCTGCAGACAGAATCTGCTGCGTTGGGACAGGGCATTTCTGTGTGTCCTGGGAGGCACACTGAGTCGCTCGCTCACTGAGTGTGAGGCCGGAAGGCAGCGTGCATCCCACATCTGCTCGCTCTCGCATCATAGCTCTTTCTGTGATCCTCTCCCACACACTGTTTCTGTTGATCTCCAGCTTACTAATAGTTTGCAGTACGAATAGTTCCCAGGGATGGAACCTGGTCATGACTGGAGACCTCCTGCTTGCACCTCTCTGTGAAAGAAGTAAGTCCTCCTTGTTCACGCTTCCAAGGTTCTCAAAATGGTGTGCATGGTAATTAAATGCTCCTCCATTTACTATGTTCCAAAACAACACCCAATTTAGTCAGCCTCCTTATAATTCTCATGCCAGGACAACACCCTCAAAAATCTCCTCTGCATGCCTCCTAGTGATAACACATCGTTCTAGTAGTATAGTATACCAGAATAATACTCATCTGCGGTCTAATTACTGGTTTATAAAATTCTAGCATAACCTCCCTGCTCTGACACCAATAAATGCAAGTGTCCTGCAGTTCTTCTAACTGAAGATAGCCATAAAAAGCTGGAGTAACTCAGCGGGACAGGCAGCATCTCTGGAGAGAAGGAATGGATGATGTTTCTGGAAGCTAGAGAGGATGTTGCAGAACTCTCATTGGAGAGAGGAAGTGACCACCTTATTGGCCTGACCTTCAGGGATCTGAGAGCATGTATCAGATCCTCCGCACTTCAGTGTGTGACCACAGAAGTAGTCCCTGTGCTCTCTGCAACGGCATAACCTCACACTTCCTGGGACTGAATTCTATTCGTTCCTTTTGTGTCGACCCAATCAATCCTCTCGTGCCTTCATCCATTCCAGATTGTTCTTCCACATTATCAACCGCACTGTTGATTTTGTTAATCTTAATCATGTTTATGCATAGATTATGAGTACATACAATGATAAGCAAGGAGCCTCTCCACCTCAACACTGCAAAGACCCCTAGAAAGTTTACACAGTTTGAATGAGATCACCTACCATTTTGCTCAACTAGTGAGTATAGCTAACGGAATCAAGGGATATGCGGAAAAAGCAGGAATGGGGTACTGATTTTGGATGATCAGCCATGATCATATTTAATGGTGGTGTTGGCTCGAAGGGCCGAATGGCCTACTCCTTCACCTATATTCTATGTTTCTATGTTTTTATTAGTATAGGCCCAGACAGCTCTAAATCTTTCAAATGACAGTCCTGCCATGTCAGGAATCAATTTGGTGAATCTTTCTTGCACTCTCTCTAAAGTTATGTATCTTTTATTTGGGTAAGAAGACCAGACTGTGCACAATATTCCAGAAGTGGTCTCACCAGGCCTCACCAAGAGCAAAGTCACTACTGTAGTGTATGAAATGCAGTAGCCAATTTGTACACAGCAAGCTTCCACAAACAACAAAAAGATAACGAGTTTCAGCAATATCACTTGAGACTAAATCTTCGCCCCTGACCTTACAATAATTTGGAATTTATTGCACTCTACACCTCATATAGTTGTTGCATTAATTGGCACAACATGTCTTCGCTGGTACTGTAAATAAAATATATATTCTGTTGATAAAAAGCCTTACCAATTATTTTTTCAGAATGTGCAGCAGTCATGAACTTGAAAAACTGTGCAACAAATTATTCTTTATTTTAACTGTAAAACAGAGGCATGTACAGGAAGAGGACGGAAGGACATGGACACACTCTCTCCCCCAAAATAATAATTAAGCTGAATCAGTTTCTGTGCAGGTATTTAACACTATCTGTAAAAGCATTCACACTTAAATTCCTTGCTGTGACATCAGCTATGGTTCTGACTCAGCTACACAGAGGCAGCCCAAGTATTAATGCAACATAATCTCATTTACATCAATATTGTAATTGCCACACATGCACTTTAATCTCACTTCCGTTAAAGTGTCGGCTTCATCATTCCGGAAAATGGGATGACGAGCAAAATCTAGGAAACCGGACCCGAAGTCCCAACGCCTGGTGTGTTCATTATCAAACACCCCCCACTAACTTTACTGACAACTATATTTAAGCCCACTAGATGCCATGATTATACAAACACAGAAAGAGGCCCTTCAATCTATTAGGTCGATGCAGACTATCAGGCATCTACCTACACCAATCTAATAATCTTATATGTTTCAATAAGAGCCCCTCTCTTCCTTCTAAACTCCAGAGTAGACAAGCCCAGCTGCTCCATTCTCTCAGCATATGACCTTCACCTGCACACTAGGGGCAATTCACACAGGCAAACTAACCTACGAACCCACACGTTTCTGGTAGGAATGCTGGTTTAAATGGTTTAAACCAAAGATAGATACAAAATGCTGGAGTAACTCAGGTAGCATCTCTGGATAGAAGGAAAGAAAGAAGGAGAAGTCTGAAGGAGGATCTCGATCCAAAACATCACCCATTCCTTCTCTCCAGAAATGCTGCTTGTCCCGCTGAGTTACTCTAGCATTTTGTGTCTATCCACATGTCTATGGGATGCGGGAAGTCTGAAGCAGCAACACTCTTTGCACCATTCTGCCACCTATTTTTGCCCAAAGTATAAGGAGGCCATAAATCCCAAAAGCCTAGCTTCTTTATTAATAACCTTAAATGAATAAATCCATCATAAACAACCATACCCGCATTTCAGTATCCTTGAAGCAAAGTTATGTACGCAATATATGTACAGGGATTGCGAGCAAGAACTGAGATCATTAGTCATCTGTCCCTTGGTTACTGAACCAAGGGGCTTGTATTCAGTGCTCCTTTGTTTCAACTCTACATGGTGTTACATTCAGAACCAAACAGAGACCAACATGCTCAGAAAAAAGAGCTGGTCGGGGAAATACCGGAACAGATAGAACCAACGATGGAGTAATATGGTGGATTCACTGCTTTACAACTATAATTGTTCCCCACAGCCCTGTCCATGCACTTCAACAGAAAATATTTTTTTAAAGCATGCCCTTTAAAAGCAGCTGCTAAAAATTATCGTGCGATACTGCGCTTATTGCCTTACCCACACAGGTGAGAATGTCAGCACTTGTGAAACGCCACAAGAGGAGTGCTATCATCACCAAACCTTCCAGAGAAAGAATTGTTAACTCTCCATCCGTGTTATAACATGCTCCAAGGTCGCGACAATATGTCAACTTATTGCGCCGGTCCTCGGCATGTTTGAAATTATTTTTCTTATTTATTAGATGATACAGGTCATAAGACATCTGATGACTTTGTAAATGAGGCTGCCATTATGGTGGAATAGACAATATAATGACACAATGTTTAGTGTTCCCTAAAGCAAGAGACAGATGAAGAGAAACGTGAACCAGCAACCTTAGCATAATTAAGACAAGCCTCAGTGCTTGCTTCAACGCCATTGCATTAATCTCATATCAATGGCACATGGGTAAAATTTATGGGATATGCAAAAGGGCTTTTCCGACTGACCTTGATAAGACAGTAGCATTTATCACTGAAAGGTGCTGGCCGAGATTTTGGAGATGAATTGGAAAGAGTATCTGAGACCACCAAATGAGCATATTCCATCGCAGAGGGAGTTAAAGACAAAGCGAATGTCATTTGTAACACTATTATTAAATGACCATTTCCTCTCCAGCCTGTTTATATCAATTTGCAGGGATTGGGAAGTCGAGGAAGGGCCAAAATGTAGAATGTGTGTTATCGCAGGAAATTTGGTACAACCCTATTCAATGTGTAATGATGCAGATTCAGGATTTTTAGCAGAAAATTAACTTCAAAGGTAGTCTAGGCTCTGATTTAAAACAAACAGAAATGAAAAAAGGTATGGTAAACAGGCTCTCTCTAATCATCCCATCAATGCAATGCACAATATTAGTAAAATATTGGTAGTTTTCAAGTAAGTTATAACTGTGGAGGAGTACAAGATATGCAAAGGAATAAGTATTTATAAGGATCTCTCGATTACGTTGCATGTAAGCTAGGCAGCCAAACAAATTCATATGACGGTAATCCAGGGGTTATTAAAATTATACTGTAAACACACTGTGTCCTTGTATATTTTGTAAATTCATAATATCTCATGGAAGTACACTGAAGATATGTTGTTAGCGCATTCTCCCTGGGGCTGAGAATCTTGGGTCAGGGAATCCAGGGGATTCATGGACAATTTATTCTCCTGCCTTGAACTAATAAGTGTGACTTCTGGGTATGTGAGTGAGGAGAAATAGGAGCCAAATAAAGTCACCAACCAGCCTGCATCTCCCCCCTACAAAGCTCAAGAAATGGAAGGTGAGTCCTTCAGGTACACACGCAAGCACCTCTTGAGAGAAATCAGGAGGGAATGTTAACATATGACACATTTGTGTTGCCCTATTTTGCTTTAAACAATGGTTGTTCATTGATTACTGAATTTTGGAATTGGCGCAGGAAAAACTGTTTCATTGATAGCCATGATTAAACCAAGGCAGTCAAGATAAAAAAATATCTGTAATGGCAATGAAGTAACTGGCAATAAACCCATATGGTTCACTCATGTCCTTCAGGAAAGCAAATCAGCCAACCGTACCTCTAGTCTGGTCCCCCCCCCCCTTTGGTATGACAAAGATTGACAAAGGAAAACCGAGGTTAGCTTCAGGTACAGCTTTAATGTTGGTGTCTTGCATTTGATCTGCTGGTATACGAGGATAGGATCGGTGGGAGCCCACTCCATCATAAATCTCATTTAATACTGCTTCCGAGGCCCCCCATTATAACAACCACTTTGCCGAGATTACATTCAGATCTTATTGGATTTAATCAAGTCATTTGGCTTATTAGTATACCTCTCAGACATGAGTCAACATGTCTCTTCCATTTTTACCACCACAAACCAAACAAACTCTTGCCCTTTGCGATTCAGCATGTAAGCCATTCACCTGCATTTAGTTCTCAGCTGTCTTCTGACAAGCAATTAATGTAAATATCAGGGTTGTGCACATCACTGGGTCTGCAGTTCACCTACTTTTGAAACTGAACAGTTAACCATACTTTACTCAACAAACATGAAGTGTTTGCTGAACAAAAACATGAAAACAGGGATACCCTGCCTTAACTCATCTATTTTACTGTCTAAGAGCCTGGAAGAATTTTTTTGTCTGTGGGATTTTCTGCTTTGCTACATCTTCTGATTCGCTTGTGAGGAGCGATGTGAGAAAGAGCAGTGCACAGCAGTAAAGGAGGAAAAGATACAGTAAGATGTTCCTTGTGGATTGCTGGGACCAATCTTGTTTAAACTGAATAATCTCACTGCCTGCAAATATTGAACGATCTGGTATCCAACAATTTTATAAACCTTTGCTGGACAAAGATAGTTTTCCCATTTAAGTAAATAGTTGCAGCTCAATACTTTTGCTGAAATCTAGAAACAGACAATATATTTCAGAGGGCAGAGAAACATTGTTTTACTCCCAGGAGTGAAGCAGACATAGCTCACAAATGAGAATGTTGCTCGAGGGTGGTTATGGTTTGTCTGGATAGAAGGAACAAAAATCATATTCTTTTCCATAACGTATTTTGTCACGAGGTGTCAGCTTAATTCATTTCATTTAGCTTCTTTTGTGAAGACTGTTTATTCCAGAACCCTGCCAAATAGACCAAACTGATCTGATTTTACAGTTTCACCCTTCTTTTGAAAGTTTACTGCACCCTTGAAAGGTTTTCTGAGCAGGAACTAACAAAAATAATTTGAATTTATATGACACCTTTCACGGCTGTGTGATATCCACATTTCAGTTAGTAGGAGCTTTCTGTGCACAGATTGGTCATAATTATGGTGGCACAGTGGTGCAGTGGTAGAGTTGCTACCTTATGCCCGTCCCACTTAGGAAACCTAAACGGAAACCTCTGGAGACTTTGCGCCCCACCCAAGGTTTCCGTGCGGTTCTCCGCACGGAAACCTTGGGTGGGGCGCAAAATCTCCAGAGGTTTCCGTTCAGGTTTCCTAAGTGGGACAGGGGCATTACAGTGCCAAAGACTTGGGTTTGATCTTGACTATGGGTGTTGCCTGTACGAAGTTTGTACATACTCCTCTGACCAAGTAGGTTTTCTCCGGGTGCTCCAGTTTTCTCCCACACTCCAAAGACGTTAATTGGCCCCAATGAAATTATAAATTTTCCCTAGTGTGTAGGATAGTGTTAGTGTACAGTGGTCACTGGCCGGTGCGGACTTGTTGGGCCGAAGAACCTGTTTCCGCACTGTATCTCTCAAGTCCAATATTTGCTACATTGTACCTATACTTTTGTTGTAAGGTGAGTTGGTTCATATTGAGATTGTGAAAGTTACTACATTAATGCAATCTCTTTCTTTCCTTCAATTTGCCTTCGTGTCTTGGTAGGTGAATGTGCTAACTCCTCGTACCACGTTGGGAATGTTTAGATGGACCTCCTGTCCAATGTTTGCCTGGCTCTCCACAGAAAACTAACCACATATTGTACTCATCCAGTGAAAACCATCATCTTTGGAATTGCAACTGCAAATTCTCCCACAAGTGTTTTCCCAATCTCAGAGGCAGGGCGAAGTACAGGCTTAGGGAAGCACTGTATTCAGCAGGCAGAGCTGCTGCCTCTGGCTCCAGTGACCAGAACTTGATGCTGACCTCCGGTGCTCTTGGTACAGAGTTTGTACATTGTTCCTGCCAACCAGCTTCTTCCATCCCCGCCAAGTTGGTTTGTTAAATGGCCACTGTAAATTACCCCTGGTCTTGGTGAGTGACAGAAGCACTAAAAGGGAGTAGATGGACATATAGAAACAGAAAAACATAGAAACATAGAAAATAGGTGCAGGAGTAGGCCATTTGGCCCTTCGAGCCAGCACCACCATTCAATATGATCATGGCTGATCATCCAAAATCAGTACCCCGTTCCTGCTTTCTCCCCATATCTCTTGATTCCATTAGCCCTCAGAGCCATATCTAACTCCCTCTTGCAAACATTCAGTGAATTGGCCTCTGCTGCCTGATGGGCAATATGGTGTAAGATCACAAGGAAATGTGTAGGCAGGAACTGCAGATGCTGGTTTACACCTAAGATAGACACAAAATGTTGGAGTAACTCAGCGGGTCAGGCTACATCCCTGGCAAAAAGGTTGGCACTGGAATCTTTTCTCCAGAGAAGCTGCCAGACCCGCAGGATGACAGTAACATTAGGAATGCGGGACTGGGTTTACTCTGCTGGGCTTGGATAGCCGAACGGCTCCTGTGTTGTAATAAGGAAGAAAATCCTACTACAATAAAAAGTACTTTTCTTGCCAGTTTTTTAAAAAATCAATGAGTGTGGCACAGTACAGGTTATTGGAGTCATTGAAATTTATAAAATATTGAAACTCTTGAAAGAATGATTGGAGAGAATATTTTTCACATATTTCGTTTTTCAGAGTAGGGCTAAAACATTCATCTATTAATGATGGATTTCCTACATTTCAGGATTTATGTGAGAGAGCACATCGAGTTAACCAATGAACTGGGTCAGATATGACAATGTAAGCAGGACACGTCTTGGATTCAGAAGCATAGTGTGAACCAGCTGTCCAAGGCTGCTGCACCATCTGGGCATAAATAAACCTCAGGTTTGGCTGGCACACTGTTCGAAGACTGGGTTGGAGCCTGGCAATAAATCACCAGCAAATACACTCATTGTCAGTAGAAGTCAAGCCTACTTTGTACTCAGCGTAACTGCTTCAGCCCATCAGTAACTCTCAGAAGTAAATGTTGACATCAGAACCATCCATAAGTTTATCGTGCACCTTACATTTTATTGTTTACTGCAAAATTATCATTGCCGGAAAATTTACGTAAAAAGGCAAAATGTTGTCCTTCTATACATCTGTGATAAACTCTACTTTCCATCTTCCACATTCAAAGCTTCAGGACAGCACAAGGTAAAATAATATGTGTTTTTGAAAAGTTCATAGTATCACTCTGATAAAGCAGGAGTCTCTGCTCTGAAATGTTCATTTGTTTCTCTCTTCACAGAAACACCGACCTTATGTGTGTTTCCAGCATTATCTGCTATTTTTCTTAATTTTCAAATAAATCCCGGATGAAAGGCACTCCGATCCAAAGCTTGAATGTGCATTATTTGTTCTAAGCAAACTCAGAGATGAAAAATTATCCCCAAATATGTCGTTTTTTCATACTTTTTTCATGGTATGATAGTACATGACAGCCCATCAAATGTGACCATGGAGTCACAGAGTCATCCAGCACAGAAACAGGCATTTGGCAGACTAGATCCATGTGACCATCGAACACCCATCTACACCTATCCTACATTAAAGCCAATTTTCCTCCCCACACATTCCCAACAACCTGGCCCTAGATCCTATCAGTCACCAACATAAGTGGCAATCAATCTACTAATCTGCACATCTCCCTACAACCACCGATCGTCTGCTAGGCTTTGCTAAATACAGGGATCATTTTCGTTTATTGCTTCTGTCAAGTGGCTCCATGCTGCGAATGATATCACAGTTAGCAGCAGTGTTCCAGGGTTTGTTCTCATAGCTCTATGTTGTGATGTCAGAACCAATCAGTGCTAATACACAGCAATACATTTGGAAGCCATTTAAAGGCTGTTTTTGCGTACATGAATGGTTCCCATATTAACTGTACAGCCTCTGACTGTCTCTTTGCATAACAAGATGTAATGCTTAAAAGACAGCTGGATAATAATTTATTAATTTCCAGAGATAGATATAGGGCAATTGGGGAAGAAAGTACTATCGAGAAGTTTTAGCTAAATCGCTCTTTCAAAGAAAGAGCATGCAATTAGAACAACTTGTCTGGAATTATGAGTTGAAATCTCAGCACAACCATTGTCAACTCTGACATTTCCAGTACTTTTTGTTCTGTTAATGCATAGAGATGCCTGGTTGTTGACAAGACCAGCATTTATCGTTCATTCCTAATTGCCCTTGTGATGGTGAGCTGCATTGATGAACCCCCTTGTGATGGTGAGCTGCATTGATGAACCCCTGCATGTCTTCTGGTGAGAGTAGTCACACAGATCTTTTGGGAAGGAATATCAGGATTTAATCCCATTGATATATTTCCCATCAGGATGGTGCATGACTTGAAGGGGATCCTGCAGGTGGTGGTGTCCCCATGCATTGTTGCCTTTGTCCTTTTTAGCAGTAGAAGTTGCAGATTTAGGAGGTGTTTTTAGAGTAGCCTGGACAAGTCCCCATCATTAAAGCGGGAAAGAGTGAATCATTAATAGCATCATAGAGATATACAGCACAGAAACAAGCTCTTCAGCCCAACTCATCCATGCCAATCAAGGTGTCTTCCTGAGTTAGTCCCATTTACCTCCATTAGGCCTGCATCCCTCTAAACCTTTCCTATCCATGAACGTGTCTAAATGTCTTTTAAATGTCACAACTGTATCTGCCTCTACAGCTTCCTCATGCAGCTCATTCCATATATGCACATCCCTCATTGTGAAAAACTTGCCTCTAAAGTGCCCTTTAAAATTTCCTTCTCTTATCGTAAATCTATGCCCACTAGCTTTTGACTGGCTTACCATGGGGGGAAAAAAACTGACCATTCATCTATCCATGAATTTATAAACTTCTGTAAGGTCTTCCCCAGTCTACTTCGCTCCAGGTAAATCAGTCCCAGCTTATCCATTTCATCCTTATTACTCAAGCACTCCTGTCCAGACACGATCCTATGAAATATTTCTGCGCACTTTACAGAGGAAACCTCCTTGTAGTATGGTGATCAGAAATGCACACAGTAATCCAGGTGCAGTCTCACCAACATCATATACAGTTGCAACATGACGTCCCAAAACCTGCACCGAGTGCGTTGTTCAAGGAAGGCAATCATGCTATATTCTTTCTCACCACATTGTCTACCTGTGTCATCATTTTCAGGGAAATGTGTACTTGTACTCCCTAATTCTCTCTGCTATCCTATAGTCTCCAGGGAACTGTCATTAACTGTGTAAGTCCTGCCCTGCATTCACTTTTCAAAATTCATCACGGTATTTGTCTATCAGCCTATTTTCTCAGCTGATCTAGATCCTGTTGAAACCTTACATAACCATCCTCACTGTCTACCACACCACCAATTTTGGTATCATCTGCAACCTTATTAATCTTGCTACTTACATTTTCATCTAAATTATTAACATGCATGATAAACAATCGAGGACCCAGCATTGATCCGTATGGTACCCCACTGGTCACAGACTTCCAACCTGAAAAATAATCCTCCATTACCACCCTCTGACTCCTTCTACCAAGCCAATGTTGTATTCAATTGTCTAGCTCACCCTGGATCCCATGTGATCTCACCTTCAGGGCCAGTCTACCATGAGAGACCCTGTTAATAAACTCTATTTAGACAACACTATACACCCTTCCTCATCAATCCTCTTAGTCACTGCTGCAAAATACTCAATACATTTCTGAAGCACAATTTCCCATGCACGAAGCTATGCTGACCATTCCTACTCAGTCCTTGCTTATCCAATTGCAGATAGATCCTGTCTCTCAGAATCCCCTCCAGTAATTTACCCGCCACTGTTATTAGACTCACTGGCCTATTGTTCCCTTGCAGCCCTTCTTAAATGAAGGCACAACATTACCCATCTTCCAGTCTCCCTGTACATCATCCATGGCGAAGGAAGGTACAAAAACATTTGCTGGGGTCCCAACAATGTATTCCACAGCCTCCCACAACATCTTAGAATGCACTTGGTCAGGCACCAGAGATGTATCAACCTTTATGCACCTCAAGACTACAATCACTTCCTTTTTCATAATAGCAATATGTTTCAGGATGTCATCATTCTCTTCCCTGAATTCCATAGTATTAACTTCTCCACAGTAAATAAAGGCATGGATTCATTTAAGCTTTCACCCATCCTTTAACTTATCTGCCTAATATGTCTAATTGTAGATATATCCTTGTTGTCTCTTAATTGCCTTAAGGGGTAGCATGGTGGCGCAGCCATACGGTTGCTGCATTACAGAGCTTGCAGCGCCTGAGACCAGGGTTCGATCCCGACTACGGGTGTTGTCTGCACAGAGTTTGTACATTCCCCACATGACCTGCATCGGTTTTCTCCGAGATCTTTGGTTTCCTCCCATACTCCAAAAACGTACCGGTTTGTAGGTTGATTGGCTTGGTAAATGTAAAAATGTAAAAATTGTCCATTGTGTGTGTAGGATAGTGTTAATATGCAGGGATCGCTGGTCGGCGCGGACCCGGTGGGCCGAAGGGCCTATTTCCACACTGTATCTCTAAACTGAACCAAACTAAACTAAGTATATTTCTACATCCTTTAAACTCATGTTGATCGAGAAACTTGATCCCTATACCTGACTAGCGCTTTCTGCTTTGTCCAACAACAGCCTCAATATAACTTGTCAATCAGATTCCTCAATGCTGCCAGCCTTGTTCTTCACTATAACAAGTACTTGTTGGCCCTGAACTCTCCTTCCCTCACTTTTAAAAGCCTCCCTTTAACCTGCTAACAGTTATGGTAATGGAGGGGACGTCAATCACACACACTGTAGAGAAATAGGATGTTAAAAAACTCCTGGCTAAACAGCAATAAGATCTTATTACATTAAAAATATATATTTTTAATAATATACCATATTAATATATTTAAACAATATATAAAATTCAGACCAATTGCTGAGGTCAGTTAACTTCCTACAAGACTTTGCTGCATTGTTTAATCGCCCTTTTTTTCCTGTAATAAAGTTAAGATCATATACCTGCACTTTTTTCTCCTGTTATGAACTCAGGTCTTGCAAAAAGCATGGATGATAAATTTGGACTAAATGATTCTGAGGGGAACAACCCTCAAAGGATCCAGTGGAATGCCACTCAAAGCATCTATTTCCATCGTCCTAATTAACACTCGAGGGTATTAATTTGCAACTTGTGTGCAATGTGTTGTCTTTTCTTATGCAGCTTACATTATTGGATAGAATCCATCTCTTAAAATGAACAATACTTTTTCCTGAAGGGACCACTTTAATATCTCGACCACTGCTTTTGATAAACCACATAAAGCCATTGAATTAAGCTGCTCTAGCGCTACAATAGTTACATTGCACGACAAAGCCATTTGATCCAACCATTCCTTGTTATTGTTCACCCTCCAAGTGAGAAAGTGGTTGTAACCACATTTCGGCCTCTCTATAACTGTGGCCTTTCATTTCTCTTCTCCACCTTATCAGCCATCAATGTTGGTTATGGACACCATACCCCATGAGAAGGACTCCTCTGCCTTCTGCTATTACTTTCATATTTAAAAAATTGGAGGCTTTTTTCTTGGAGGCTATAACCACACACTCCAATCTTTCATTTAACCCGCTCATCAGTGATAGACTCTCCTCACAAGGCTAGCTTTTGTCTTGCTTATGTTACTGTCTCTTAACCCCAATTAATGCAATATTATTCATCGGAGTATTAGAGTCATATACATACATCTTGATTAATGCGGATGTCAGGGGTTATGGGGAGAAAGCAGGAGAATTGGGTGGGAGACCCTCAAATAAGGGAAGATATTTACAAGATTAGAGAGAGTCATTTAAGATAGAGGTTTGCAGGAGTTTATCACGGAGCAAGAGTTCAAGTGTTCAATAGAGTTCAAGAGACATTTATTATCACATGCACCAATTGGTACAGTGAGATTTGAACTACCATACAGCCATACAAATAAAAAGAACACAATACACAATAGTATTTAACATGATCATCCCCACACAGCGGAATCAACGTTTCCCACTGTGAGGGAAGGCAATAAAGTTCAGTCATCTTCCTCTTTGTTCATCCATGGTTAGGGCCTTCAGGCCCTCTCGCCGGGATAATCAGAGCTCCGGTGTCAGAACGGAGAACACTCTCAGCAGCTTGGAGTTTCCGAATCGGCCACTTCCTATTGGAGACCGTGGCTCCCGAAGTCCACAGGCCGAGCTGGGCGGAGATTCAATGCTGGCAACTCCCGACAAGAGGTCCCAGGACTCCGCCATGTTAAAGTCAACGCCGCCCGCAGCTGGAAGCTCCGCTAACCACAGCTCCACGACGTTAAAGTCGGCAGGCCCAAAACTACGGAGCTCCAAACGTCGATCCCGGCAAGGCATCGTCTGCTCCGCGATGGTAACTCAGTGCTGCAGGATGAATCCGGGGAATTCTCTAACGAGAACCTAGAGGCAATTGCCTCAGAATAAAAGGACGTACCTCCAGAAAGGAGATGCAGAGAATTTCTTTGGTCAGAGGGTGGTGAATCTGTGGAATTTTACTTCGGAGTCACGTGAGTAACTACGTGAAGAACCCCGGCAGGACGCATGCGTGTCATATCGCTTTCACGCTTGCGAAACGACAGGCGGGGCGGAGCGTTCCCCCGCAGCGGTAAGTTTGAAACCGCGATCTGCAGGTAAGTGATTTACTCTGCGGTAGTGTTTGTCCCCGCGCTGTTTTTACACGGGGGGGGGGGAAGCTGGACAAAATAGTGTCCACAAGTGCTGCGAGTGAAGCTGGCTGGGGAGGACCGCGAAGTTGCAGGAGCCAACAGCAGCTGAAGGCACAAGCCCCGTAAGTGGGATCAGCTGTGCCGACATTTGGTCCCGCGCCGGCCAGAACACAACGGCCAGGCAGGAAACTATTCAGAATGGGGCCGTCGACTTTGACAAGTCGCAACGGCAGGAGGCGGTGTGGAACAATGTTCCCCCGTAGCGACAGTTTAAACCAGGACCTGCAGGTAAGTGAAACTGCGGTCTTTATTCTCCCCATACTGTTTCACAGGTGGGGAAACATGGAGAGCTGTGCAAACAATGGCAAGTTTTAAGCCTGGACCTGCAGGTAAGTGATACTGCGGTCTTTATTGTTCCCATACTGTTCCACAGGTGGGGGAAACATGCACAAGGCAAAGAAGTCGACCAGAGCTGCGACAAAGCTGGCGGGGGAAGACTGCGGAATTGCGGACGCCAGCAGCGGCCAGCGGCACAGGAATCACCCGTAATGGAATAGCTGTGCCCGACTTCGCCCCCGCACCGGCCAGATTAAACACTGCATCTGGGCGGGAAGGCAAGAAGAAAACCAAAAGAGTCGTTGACTGATGAGTCCGACTTTGGGCGGCCAGCGACCGTGAGCGCTGGAGCCGGTTGGAGCAGCTTATGGAGCCGAGCTCCAACATGACAGGCTCCATGAGATAGAGTCTAGTCACTGTGGGCACTATGTAAAACCCACAGCAGCACCTCTTGTAGGGCTGAACAGTGCATCTCCCTCGTCAGAGGGGAGTACTGGGGGGTCAATTCTGGGCTGACCCTGAAGAGGGGTTTTGACGAACAAAACTACAAGTGTGCAGGGGGTGCAGGAAGGCAAAATCTACTGGTCATGGTGTCCAAATACATACAGCCAGACCACGATGGACACCACTGTAAAAATACTTGGGACCAGGAAACTGCACATCCCTGAATGTTCCAGTCATGGAAATAGCATCTGGAAACATGTCGGAGCAGGACAGGAAAGCCCTGGGGCTCATAAAGGCGACAACATTAAGGATCTCCTACAGCCAAAGACAGCACCCTTATGCACCCACCAGCAGAACAATAGAAGCTGGTGAAAGCTCAAAGGCCGGGCATACAGGACAGCGGTCTTTTAGACCATAGCCCAGACCGGCCTTTCTGGAAGATGCGCAAACCCCCAACCCAAAAACAAACCCAGACACCGGTGCCTCAACCTCCACAAAGACCACACAGAAGAAGCAAACTTCCACTGGTAACAATGGAGGTAGGTGGGTCTGGTCCCTTACAAATTATAGGAAGAGTGGATAATACACACATTGGTGGGTGATTACACTCTTTTGGATACATGGTGTATATTAACTACAGACACTTATATCCTAAGCAGTATCCAGGGATATACCATTGAATTGTGCAAAAGGGGTAATGGGTAAACCCAACACGATTGGCTGGAATTTGTGTCTTATATCTTTATCAAAAACAAAATAGATGGTGACAGTCGCATCATCATCGAATTGACCAAATTGAATACATTGTACTATATATTCAGTACAAAATGGGAACTGGTAACTGCTAAAGAACTGATTTCCAAAGGCTACTCCATGGCTAGCATCGACCTAAAAGATGCTTACTATTCAGTGCCTACACGGACTGATCACAAACGTTATTTTTTTTAAATTCAACTGAATGGGGCAGCTCTGGCAGTATAGAGCTCTACCAAATACATAATCATATGATCATACTAATTGTGGGCATAACTTTGGAGTTGGCCTAACTAGCTGTAACAGCCACCATACAATTGGGTAAAAACTGGGGTTATCATCCATCCAGTTAAATCTAAACTAACGCCTATCAACATAATGGATTATTTGGGGTTCACTATTGACAACTCACATGTCGGTGACTTTACCAAAGGACAAGGCTACAGTCTTAACTGAGGCCTGCAACAACCCCACTGACATCAGTGAACCGTCTATCAGATTGGTAGCAAGTATAATTGGCATATAGTGTCTGCCTTTCCAGCCACACAATTTGGACCTTTGTATTACCAAAAATCTACAAAGGGCAAAAATACAAACACTCAAAGTTAATACTGGTCATTTCGACAGACCAATAAGCCACCAATCAAAGCTTATGGAATTAAAATGGTGGAGGGATAACATTCGGCATTGTTCCAACCCTATCGTTATCAGCAAACCCTTAGTGGTGCTACAAACTGATGCCAGTGCACTTGGTTGGGCTACTACAAATTTCCATCTCCATCTGTGGAGGTAGATGAAAGGCACAGGAGGCATCATTATCACAGACACTGGGCATAAACTACCTGGAAATGTGGGGTGCGTTCTATGGCCTAAAGTCATACTGCTCTGGGATAAATCACCAGCCTGTTAGACTACAGAGTGACAATCTGACTAATACAATTTGGTAATGGTGTATCCAGAGAAATATTGGAATATCAGCTACTTACCTACCAGGTAACCCAAAATTCAGTGACAGACATCAGGTCACGCAAATTCAATAAAATAAGACTTAATCACCAGTTACCAAACTGTGTTTCTTGGGAACCAGACCCTGGGACAGCAGGGACAGATGGTTTTCACTGCATTGAGGGGGCAATTGTTTATCTATGCATTCTCTCCTTTTCTGCATCATCAGTCGGGTATTACGAAAAATGCAACAAGACTGTTAATTGGTAGTGCCGATTGGCCTACTTAACCATGGTTCCCTATGATACTCAACATGGGTTTTAACCATGCATCACCATCCTGAAACAACCAGATTATTGGTTCATCCCGTAACAGAGGAACCCATCCATGTCAAAAACAACAAACCTATCAATTTGTAGAGTCTAAAGAAACCTCTACTGCAACTGGGACTGGCGGACCGAACATTGAACATTATCTCAGCGGGCCACAGACAGTCCACCAAAAACTATATCTGGTATACATCAGGAAATGGGAGATATATTGTCACAGAAACAACATCACCTACAGTTTGATGAACATAACGTCTGTTCTCGAATTCCTGGCAGGCCTCCATTATGATGAGGGGCTCAGTTACAGTGCCATTAACTGCACCAGAAGTGCCCTATCAACATATCTATGGCGAGGATCAGAGCGTCATTCTGTTGGGACTCACCCCTGGTAATCAAACTTATGAGGGGAATTTTTAATATCAATCCCCCAAGAACCAGGTACTCTCTAAATGGGATATGAGTATTGCCCTAACGTTGCTAAGGAATTGGTCTCCAGCAACAGCTCTGCCCTGCAAAGACTGACGCACAAAACAGTCATGCTGATGGCTTTGGTCACGGCACTAAGGGTACAGTCGTATATAAGTTAAGGCTGGACTATACGACTTCTTCAACAGGAATATAACGTTTCGTATTACGAATTAGTCAAACAGAATAGAATTTAGGGATTACCCTACAGATATTGTCTCTGTATAATAAGACAATTATTGTTCTATATGGAGAACACCAAAAACATCTGAGGCTATGAGATGGCACTACTAATCAGCCACAAACAAACCCACAAAAAAGTGTCGGTTCAAACTATTTCCAGATGGCTGAAACAGGTTTTAACAACAGCTGGGGTGGATACTAATATATTCAAATCTTATTCCACCAGGGCTGCAACTACATCGGCAGCTATGGAATTGGATGTACCAATGAACCAAATCCTCGAGACAGCAGGATGGATCAGGGAAAAATGTTCCAACTATTCTACCACAAACCAGTAGTTAAACTGGAACTTTGCAGAGCCAATTTTAAGTTCTGTAATATAATTTCACCCCATAAATAGGGGCTATAAATTGTTGTTAACAATTTATCATGGATTTCAATGTTGGATTCATGTCTAAACATGTTAACACAATTCCTCCCACAGTCAATTAAGGCAGATGTGATGCATGGACTCGTTTCCACAGCATGAAATCACAGAGCTTTGAAATCTTCATGTAGTCACTCACGTGACTCCGAAGTAAAATAGTAAGATTAAACAAGAACTTACCAGTTCGAAGTTTGATTGTTATTTTATGAGGAGTACGTTGAGGGAATACGTGCCCTCCGCTCCCACCCTTGATCATATACTCAACTGGTATTTTCTTCTCTAATCTTACTATGTTCAGTCATTACAGTTATCTGTGATTTCACACCGCTGCTTTGAAGAATGACACGCATGCATCCTGGCGGGATTCTTCACGTATTCCCTCAACGTACTCCTCATAAAATAACGATCAAACTTCGAACTGGTAAGTTCTCGTTTAATCTTACTATTCATTGCCACAGACGCCTTTGGAGGCCAAATCACTGGATATTTTCAAGGCATAGATTGACGGATTCTTAATTAGTATGGGTGTCAGGGGTTATGAGGAGTAGGCAGCAGAATGGGGTCGAGCTGGAAAGATAGATCAGCCATGAATGAATGACAGAGTAGACTTGATGGGCCGAATGACCTATTTCTGCTCCTAGAACTTATGAACATGATTAAATCTTTTATTTGCTTTCTCGTTGGTGTACTATATCCTCCACTAATTCAGTCAGTGGAGGAGTTCGCAGATATTGAAGTTCCCCTCACTGAATATACACACTGTTCCCTTCTAGCTACAATATTTCTTCCAAGTGTTTTTCAGCATGGTGGAACACTGACTGGTCAGCTGAGGAAGAACATTGGGAGATAGGAGTTTCCTTGCCCACATTTGACCTGATGCTACATGAATTCCAGAGGTCTGTGGTCATTGTTGCAGACACTGAGGACTACTCCCATGCACCTGTATTCTACTGTCACGCCCCCGCTTGAGTGGCCTCTCCTGCTGGGGGGCATCAGAATGGTAACTGACAAGTCTGGCATGTCGTCTGTAAGTGGATTTCTCCCAGGAACTCCCACATCCCAAAAACATACAGGTTGATAAGCAGATCAGCCATTATCGATTTGTAGATGAGTGGTTGAATCTAGGGGTGAGTAGATGGGATCATGGAGAGAATTAAATGGGTAGGAGCAATAGGTGTGTTGTGGTCAGTGCAGTCTCAATGGACAGAATGGCCTGTTTTTTTGCTGCGCTCTCTGTGGTTCTAACTGATTCTGTGAACAGGACTATGATGCATCTGCGAGGGAGCTCTCACCACTTCAGGTGCAAGGTTTGTGATGTGTGTGAGGATGACTTTGCAAAGGTCATTTAACTGGGCATCCTTTGTTCTTTCTAAATCCAATGCTCAGGTTGATGCTGGGTGATCAATCTGGTTTTATTCTTATTACACGTTGATGCAGCAGTTTGATTCAACTGAGCGGCTTGCTGGGCAGTTTTCGAGGGTAGTTATCACGCTGCCTGTGCAGTCATACACAGACCAGACCAGGTAAGAGTGATGGATTTCCTCCTCCAAAGAACATCAGATGGGCTTTTCCAACACTCCAGTAGTTTAATGGTCACCCTGATAGATGCAAGCATTTTTTTGTCAGATCCAGATATATTTAATTAACAGAATTTAATATTCTTCATCTGCCACTGGGGGACCTGACACTCATCTCTGGTTCATTAGTCTAAACCGCTGAATTACTAGATTAACCACTATGCTGGTGTGCCCATCTACAAGGATGATGTGATGCTTCTGGCAATATTTTGTACATGTACTCAAATCAACTTCACAGATCACCGGCATTTGAACTGGAAGAAGTGGACGGTGTGTCCTTGTGGAATGAAGAATATTATATCACACTTCCATTCCAGACATGGACCTGGCACTGAGAATATTAATTTCAGCAACAGAGCATTTGAAGTGCTGCTAAAAGATGGTCTTTACAGGTTATTTTAAACTAATATTTTATCACAGTTCTGATCCAAACAACTTTTTACAGGCTAGAAGAGGCTGAGATTAGAAAGAGACTGCAATCAACTCAGGATTAGAACGAAAGAGTGGGCAACTCAAAGTATTAGCAGCTCATATTTGTGCCTAGTGCCGTTTCATGGGGTTGCTAGAATGTTGCATTACAGCAATAAATATACTTGACACAAGTATAACAGACCTTCATGAGCCAGTCCTTCTCATCGGAGTGTAGGCTGCCAGGTGCTATATTAATGATGGGCAGTTGTCGGTGGGGACAGACTATACAGGTACCTGCAAGATACCAAAATCTGCTCATTTCGTTATAACATTGAACAAACTACTTGGTCTATCAAGTCCACATTCCTCACTAATTTCCCCGTTTACCTCTACCACCCAGTTTCCCATCAACTGCCCAAGAAGCTACCACTATCCCTGCAACTCCTTCGACTTGCACCTCCTGCAACTCTCATCCCTTTCAACCTAACCTACCTTTTCCCTAAGCATTTTCCTGCAACTACAGGAGATGTAACACCTGTCCTGACATCTCTTTTATCACTTCCATGCAGGGATTCCAGCAGTCCTTCCAGGTGAGTCAGGGGTCTGTGTACTGCCTGGCCAGCTAAGTTACTCCAGCACTATGTTTTTTACTCAAAATTCCAGCACCTGCGGTTTCTTATGTCTCCAGCAGTTTGTTTTTTGCTCGAGAAAACAACCATAATGGACAACCTTCCTTTAAGGTGGTACAGACTCAGGCCTGGTAAAGGTAAACCCAGCCCAATTCACCTTGCAAAGTCTTCATTGCCTGATTTGGGAGCAATCGTCCACATGCCAATGCAGGCTGTTGCATCCAGAGGATAGCACTTTTCACCCTTGAAGTCTCTGGCAATCAGGTCAAACAGAACCAACGAAACCTCCTGACTACAACCCACACTCCTCCCTCAGATGATGAATCAACTCTCCTCCATGTTGAATTTCACCTGAACTAGCAACGACACGGACTGTAATCCGAATGGGGAGCTCCCATTCCTTCAATGACAGTAACAGCACTGACTAGGCTGGTGGAATCCTTAAGAACACAGGTACAAAAACAGGCCTGCAGCCTGTGAAATGAAGCAGAACATGAGCACCTCCTCCTAATAAATCTACCGGACACAGATGCAGCTGTCTACTTCAGTCTACAAACTCCACACCAAGCACCTTGCCACCGTTCCTTGTAAACCCACAACTGGAGTAGCAGGTGGATAGGAGTGCAACTACCTGTAGGCTCCCCTCAATGGTTCAATGGTTCTTTATTATTATATATACAGTGGTACAGTGACATTCTCTTTATTTTTTATACGGTTCAGTAAAATATTACAATACATAAGCATAAACCCCAATTAAGTATGAAATGTGTAGAAATAGTCCATTGAAAGCAAATACAAGAGTTGCCAGATTTTGGCTCTCGGAAAAGCTGGCCATAAAGACCCATGATCATGGTGGCGTTGCAGGGTCGGCTTGGCCTTCTGTAGGTGTCCTCCACTGCTGCTCCACCCTCCACACAACAACCTGCTTTAGAAATATGCTGGTGTTCCTCATTCACTAGGTTTAAATCCTGGAACTCCCTCTCCAGCAGTGCTGTGAGGCCCCTTCACCAGAAGGATGGCAGCGGTTCAGGAAGGTAGCCCACTAACACCTTCCCAAGGGCAGTTAGGGATAGACAATTAATGCTGGTCTTGCCAGCCATTAGTGAACAGACAAAAAAGTAAAGAACAATTGTGGAAACTCCAGAGAATTGAAGTATTTTGTTTTTTCTCATGTAGCCTTTGCCCTGAATAGAATCTATCAGAATTTTCATTGTAAACACAAGAGATTGTAGATGTTGGAATCTTGAATAAGAACCCCCCCCCCCCCACACACATGCCCCTCCCCCCCCCCCCCCCCCCCCCCCCCCCCCCCCCCCCCCCCAGCACCTACCCCAGGGGGGTCAGATTGCATCAGTGGAGGGAAATGGATAGATATTGTAGGAAGGAACTGCAGATACTGGTTTAAACCAAAGATAGACCGCATCTTTGGAGAAAAGGAATAGGTGACGTTTTGGGTCGAGACCCTTCTTCAGACCCACACGGGCAGGTGTCACAAATGTAGATGGGGCATCTTGGTCGGTATGGCAAGGTTGCAACGAAGGGCCTATTTCCAAGTTGTATAACTTAAGACTATTCTCTGCCAAGCAAGTACCTTTGATTGCAATTTTCAGGTTCTGCTCAAGAGTATCGCTCGATAGTAATTTTACAAGATGTGTCAAGCAACAGTCCTCTGGGATAATCGGAAAATGACAACAAGAGACTCATGAAAGGACTATGTCATAAAAATCCCCAGTACAAAACTAGGATGAATGCTGGCTTGTTTTCCCAGTAGCTGTCAATTAGGGCACTGTCATTTCAAAGCTGAAGGCTCTGGGGCTCATTTGCACAGCTTCCTACATGACAACAGTAACAGCCCTACCAAAAATACATGATTGTTCATAAAGAGCTTTAGTGCATCCTGAGGATGAAAAAGACACTATATAAATGCAAATATTCCTTTCTTTGGCAGATTCATTCTCTCATAATCTCTTGTTTTGGCTTTCTACCATGCATTGGGTAAGAATAGGTCACCCACTTACGATCCCTCAACTGGATTCAGTGTCAGGAAGACAGATTGCAAACTGGCTAAAAAGAATTGTCGTACATTTACATAATCCAGTGTACGAGAGTAATGCTGCAATGTGGAACTGGGGAGTTTATCAAGGTTGCCAGCTGCCCTTCTTTGTTGGCCTAATTAAAACAAGCTCCTGGAATGAAATGTACACAGTGCTGGATTTTAGACAATTTGTTTCATCATGACCCTCGGTAATAGAATATTGTCGGCCAATATTAACCCCGCATTATTAAAAGAAACAATTAGCTGATCATCGTTGCATTGTCATTTGTGGGCCTCGAATGAACAAAATTGACTGTCTTGTTTCCTTCAATTGTTACATTTCACACATGTACTTAGATGGTGATAAGGAGCGTTGGGACATTCTGAGCTTGCGAATGGCACCATAAATAAATGCAAGCTTATGTTATTGAAGTCTGGTTTATGCACCCAGCTGTATTCTCACAAAAATCTTTTGACTGAGAATATTTGGAACCCAGGGAGAGCTAACAAGCCTCAGGTAAACAATAATGTTATTCTCTGGCACTGGGATCTGAAACATTAACTGCTTCTCTTTCCACAGATGCTGCCTGACCTGCTGAGTGTTTCCAGCATTTTTTGCTTTTATTACAGACTCTAGTACCTACAATTTTTTTAAAAATCAGCACTTTTATTCACTTTGTTTCCAATCGACATGAGGTAATTTTTCAGCTCACGTCAAAGGACTTAAGCAGAACACCATCTCAAGCCTCGAGGACAGTCACTTTTACAAGCATGCAAACTGATACATCACTTTTAATATACTCGCCCAAGAATGCCTGATATAAGGAGTTTCGATTTTTAAAAGGCCTTTTAAAAGAGTGCAGAGGATGTTTCATTTAATTCAATGCTAGTCGAGACAGGAAACAGGTGTCAGGTTTTAGGCAGTCTCAAAAAAGGGGACAGGAAGGGTAAAGGGCAGCTCTGCAGCTTGGCAAATAATTGGACAGGGGTTCGGTGCATGGACCACTGATGTTCACAGTATATAATAATAATTTGGCACAGGTTAATTAGATCATAAAATTAATGCACGTTTTGGGCTTCATTTCACAGAAATGAAACGAGGGGAAGTTTTATTGAATATGTATGGAACCTTAGTGCTCTGCATGGGAGCAGTGACTAAATCTGCTCTCCATATTAATAAAAGGATATTGTTACTCTCAAGAAGGCACAAATGATTTACAAGGCTAATACATGTGCTAGGAAGAAAGTTATGTACTGGGATAGTTTACTCCAGGAAACCGATGCTAAGGGGTAATGTAACAGAACTCGACAATATAATCAAAGTGCCTGACAACAACACAGAAGGGGCCATTCAGCTCATCAGCTCTAAATTCATAAGATCATGTTATAGGAGCAGAAGTAGGCCATTCGACCCATGGAGTCTACTCCGCCATTCAAACATGGCTGATCTCTATCTTTCCATCTGACCCCCTTTCTCCTGCCCACTCGCTATAACCCCTGACACCAGTGCTTCCATACCTTAACATTTCTTTCCTTAAATAGAATCCCAAATTTCTTGGAATTTGATGGCATTTCCTGAAATTTTCAAAAATGCTTCCTGCGTACTATTTGTTGGTTTTTTTTTTTGCGGGCACACGTTAACAACACAAAGAAGAACAAGGCAAAACAGATGTATGTAACCACACCGTATCAGCCTGCTTCTGTTACTCACTTGTACAGTGTTATGCAAGGCAGCATTCGTGGCCTTCATTGTTTCAACCTGTTCTCATGTCTCAGTCTCTGCTCGCTCACTCTCTCTCCCTCCCCACTCTCCCTCCCTCCCTCCTTCCCTCCCTCTCTCTCTATCTCTCCCTCCCCCTCCCCCTTTCCCTCCCTCCCTCCCTCTCTCTCCCTCCCTCCTCCCTCCCTCTCCCTCTCCTCTCCCTCCCATCCCATCCCCCTTTCTCTCCCTCCCTCCTACCCCATTCCCCTCCCTCTCTCTCTTCCTCCCTTTCTCTTTCGGATCACATTCTCCGGGCTCTGCGACCTTCCATCGATGGAGCTGGAAGCCTCCTCGAACTGTCATGAGCCCCACTGCGGGGCGCGGACTTAACCTTCGGAGCTGATCCCTTGCCTGGGATTGCTCCCACCGCGACCACCGCAGACTAACATCAAGGGCTCGCAGTCTCGGGTGAGGCTAGTCGGGAAACTCAAACGCCGCGGAAGGTTCACCAGCCACGACGCGAGGTTCGATCACCTGGCGCGTGGGAGCTGACATCCCCTCGATGCGGGAGCTGATCGCCTCGACGCAGAGACCCTGAACGCCGCCGACTACGGGAGTCAGGATCGTGCCGTCAACGGGGGCTCGAGGCCCATGACCGAGGAAGAACTAAGGGATGGACTTGAACTTTATGTCACCTTCAATCATAGTGAGGAATGTGTAGGAGTCACTGTGGTGGATGTTCATGTTAAAATGTGTTTTTGAAGTGATCTGTTACTTTTAATTGTATGACTGACCTGGCCAATGAAATTCCTCGTATGTTGCAAAACATACTTGGCGAATAAAGTGTGATTCTGATTTATCTAAACTCTCATCATATGTTAACCCAATCATCTCCAGAATCATTTTCGTAAACCATCTCTTGACTCTCTCAAACGGCAGCACATTGTTCCTCAGATATGGAGCCCAAAACTGCTCTCAATACTCCAAATATGGTCTGACCAGTGCCCTATAAAGCCTCAGCTTTACATCACTGCTTTTATATCCTAGTCATTGTGAAATAAATGCTAACATAGCGTTTGTCTTCCTTACTACTTGCAAATTAACCTTTTGGGAATCCTGCACCTGCATTCCCAAGTTCCTTTACACCTCTGATTTCTGAATCCTAAGTTGGCTCCCAGCAGAGCAATCCCACCAGCCACAATGTCCTTGCTTTATCTCTCGTCTTCCTCTCTGCTACATGGCCTTCAGTTCCCCCTTGTTTATTTTGATGTTCACGTATTCTAAGGTTCAATTTACAAAGGCCATTGGCTGGGCCATTTGGGTCCATGAATAAGTCTGGCTCCTGAAGTGGACCTTTGCAACATTGTTGTGCTACACATCCTCACCTGTATCCACCTATCACTTACCAGGCTTTGTCCTGCTCCTCCTCTCTTCCAACTTCCTACACCCCCCCGCACCCCTCCACGACAATCAGTAAAAGGGACCCGACATGAAACGTCACCTATCCAGGTTCTCCAGAGATGCTGTCTGACCCTCTGAGGTCCTCCATTACTTTGTGTTTTTTTTTTAGTAACTAAGCCACAAATCTTTCTAAGCTAAAAGATATGAGGATTAGTTATTGCATCTGCTTGGAGCTTGGCTGTCCCAATTTAGGGAGTAACCTTAACTAACCCTGACTAGTAGTGCTGCACTGCCATGCCCAGTTCTGCATAGGTATCCTTTGCCATCCACAGTACGTGAAAGAGAATTGCAAACACAACATCTCACATATGCTGCTGGGCATGACTGCGCGTTAGTGGGAAAATCACATACTTCGGGTCACGCACTATAATTCAACAATCCTCTTCATCGATTTCCAGTTGCACAGTGCACATACACAGCAGGTTTTCCAGATCTTTTACTTTTGTCCTTGTTTGCAAGAAATATGCCTTTTTTCCCCCCAAATGCAGCCATTAAAATAAAACGATGTAAATTCCATGACCTATCCCCATGCTGTATTATTGAGCATTAGATCTTGTTTCAAGAAAGTATTTCCTATTACAAAAATCATTGCATTTCAGAAAAATAATCCCCCTATAATTGGTTCATCTTGAATAAATTCACAGCTTGCTTCTATTTTGTTACTGTACGGCCAACACTTGACATTTGAATCCATGGCAGGTAAGGCTTGAACATGTTCTGCACAGTTCTACAGAAAAGGCTTGACAGAATTCTGCCCAAGTACAAAGAGTCATGTACTGAAAGACACTGTAAACTTGCAGGATATGTTAACATTCAAATTGCCTGCAACAATCACAGCCCCCTATAACATTCCTCATAGGCTGCGAACCCGTTGGTACAGACTGCCTGGAGAGTTTTGCTATGAATAACCAACAATGTTATCTTAAGGTCTCATCGACTCAAAAATCAAAAGCCGGGAGTAAACAGTGATCTCTTGCCGTGCTTGGGAACTCGTTTGGGCACATCAGTTTGAGTGCAATCAATCTGTCATGACTACTTGTAAAATGTACAAATAGCAATACACAGAGAAGCAACCACACCTCCACACTACTGCTCTCTGCTGCATGCACAGCCCCATCCCAAAGTTCAAGGTCCCTTCAAGTCAATCCTAATTATCAAGGGTAGAAAGATTTATGGTGCAGAAATCAAGGCATGTACTGTATACCTTGTGCTTTGGGATGTGCTGACCCACTACAATAAGCTTTTATTGGCAGCTTTGGAGGAGGAGGGGTTACAGATACTGAAACACACTTTTTCATTGAAAAAGACTCAATTCTCACAGGGCTTGGCAGCGGAGAGGCTGGGTGTCTTGAAACAGGGCTCACAATGCCAACATGGTCAGCCATTCAGGACAGAGATGAGGGGAAACTGAGGGTGGTAAATCTTTGAAGGCTCAGTGTGTGAGTATATACGAAACAGAGTCCTAGATCTAAAGAAGGGTCTTGACCCAAAACATCACCCATTCCTCCTCTCCAAAGATGCTGCCTGTCCCACTGACTTACTCCAGAATTTTGTGTCTATCTTTGCTTAAAACCAGCATCTGCAGTTCCTTCCTACAAACCGAGATCTGCCTATCGAGAGAATGGGGTTAATGGAGGAAATTGGTGCAGATGTAAAAGGTCAGCCGTGATCTTACTGAATGACGGAGCAGGTGCAAAGGGCAGATTGGCCTGGTTTCTGTTTATGTTTTTCTGAAGATTGTAAGACATTCTGGGCGTTGATCAGAGAGTAAAACCAGAAATACCTGCAAGGCTGTGGAGTAAAGTAGTCGAACAACAATAGCGACACTAATCATCATGCAGGAACTGTGTTGGACGATAACAAGCTTTGCCAAGTTAAAAAGCTCTTGCCTCATCGACACTTCGCGTGTTCCACAGACTCAATATACCTTTCCATGCTTAATATTCATGTACAAATTGTATGAGTTAGCACCTAATTTTCAACAATTTTAAGCCTTGGGAAGAACATTTTTTTGAGCCACAGCCAATCTAATATCTGAATGCTATTATGCTCACAAATTTGTTGCTTCTGTCAGTTGATTGAAACATACTTTTACTCTGTGCAGTACTTCATGACTTGAATCGTCAGCTCCAATCTGATAAATAGGTTTAGAGTGGCACCCAAGTCAATGTGTCTCATTCCAGCATGCTCACCTTTGAACCATTGTATCTGCATCTGAACAATCAAGAGTGTTTTATTGTCATTTGTCCCAGACAGTACGATGAAATGTGTAGGAAGGAACTGCAGATGATGGTTTAAACCAAAGATAGGCACAAAATGCTGGAGTAACTCAGCGGGACAGGCAGCATCTCTGGAGAAAAGGAACAGGTGATGTTTCAGTTTGATTCTTCACTTCCTCAGTCTGAAGAAAGGTCTCAACCCAAAATGTCACCCATTCCTTCCCTCCAGAGATGCTGCCTGTCCCACTGAGTTACTCCAGCATTTTGTGTCTATCTTCAATTTAAACCAGCATCTGCAGTTCTTTCTTACACAGGTTTGGAAGCTAATTGGCTTCGGTAAAAATTGTAAATTGTCTCTCGTGTGTAGGATATTGCTAGTGTACAGGGTGATTGTTAGTTGGCATGGCCTATCTTCACGCTGTATCTCTGAAGTCTAAAGTCTATATTGTGGTATTCTATCATTTTTGCCACACCTTCCCCATCTCCTCTGCCCCGACCACAAAAGTAACCGAGAGACAAGGTGCATCATTATGATGCCTTTGAGTGCTATCGTACGTTCTAAACCACTTTACAAAGAAGCGCTTCTGAGGCAATAATTGAAAATGCAAGTACCGTTTATGTGAAATTTCACCAGAATTATATCAGAGCAGTTAGAAAGTGAAGGTTTGTCACACTATTTCAGCCGTCCTCAATTAACAGTTTATGTGGTTCAAACAGAGGAACACAATTATCTATTAATCCTCACTCTCACATTTCAGCCGTCAAACTGCATGCAATCTCAGGGAGAATTTGAAGGGCAAAGGTTAATTGTGGAACACCTGAACAATGGGACACCTACAGTATGCCTGCATTATTTTAATCATGATTGTCTCTTAATTCAAGAGCAGCTCCGACAAGGACTGGTGTATTCACAGCCGCCGCAGTGAATCCACTGATGTTCATCCACTCTTATTTAAATAAGCTGGAAATGCTGTGCATTGTGAATGGCAATATCTGGGGCAGACTTGTATTAATGTAGAGCTTTAGCATTTGTCAGCAGTAAGAGTGGAAAAATTGTGGGTATAGGAGGAATAATGTAGAGATAGGAGTATAACTTCATCACTCCCAGGAGGCCGAGATCCCTTACAGCCGGGGACAGGAGCAGAGCTCAATTACCTTCAGCGACATGAACAGAGCTCCCTCAATGCCCAGCACAGGAACATAGTTTGGTCACTCCCAGGGGATAAAGGCAAAGCCCCCTCATCCCCAGTGGCAGGAACATAGTCCCCCATGCATTAATACTTTCCCTCAAAATTCAAGCTTTTGACATAATCCTGGTTATCTGCCTGGGAAATAGCTGCATTTTAATATATTTATGATCCCAGATTTCTAATGGTTGAATTTAGGTGAGTAATGCACTTGTTAGCAATCCTACACATCTTTGGTGTATAGCATCTCCAAAGTGCAGCTATTCCTGAAGTCACTTGGCTGAGAATAAGGGGGACCTTCTTGTCAGATCCTTGCTGCACAGCCGGAGTCTCACTCCCAAGATACACCGGTCCAGGATCATCCAGGAATAGCTTCCTCCCAACAACCATCTTCAACTAAACTGAACACAACAAACTCCAACTAAACTAAGAACTGCCTTGGCCGCACTAGGGATTTTGGGTCTGTTTTCTTTTCGACTATTTGGGGTTTTTTTTCTTTATTGAACTTTTTTTTTCTTTGCTTGTTTATTATATAATCTATTGAGACCCTGTTGTGCTACTGCAAGTACAATTTTCATTGCATTGTTTCGGTACATATAACAATAAAACACTCGACTCTTGAGGATTAGACTTCTTTGTGGACCGTGCATTTCCAAAGAAGGAGTGGAAAAGGATGCAGAAGTCTTTGTCAAGGTTCATCCCGAACAGATGCTTTGCACAAGTTTCTGTGATCTAAGGGCTGATCACAGATATACATACGAACCTAAACATCATGCATTTGGAAGATCATTAATATGGTGACAGAGGCACTTTGGTCTGTCTTTCAATCAATGTGTCTGTAAGGGAATGCTTCCTGACTGGCACATTCTGGATTATAATGGTAGATCTGAGGGATGCAGTAAAGCTGGATGCAACTCATGCAAAGGCTCTGTGGGAAAGGACTACAGTTTAAGGTCCTTCTGCTGCTAAAACATTGAGGGGTTAAACCCATGTGGAAACGCCTCTTGAAGTTTTGTATCATCCAAAGGGGACCACTTGGGTGCCAAGAGTCCTCTGAATGCAAAACATACTTACACTTTAAAATGTACAGACCCAATTACACTGTGATTGTAAAGAAATTCATGCATTGCTTTTTTTAAATATTTTTCGTAATAAAGGCTATTTCACAATTTCCAAACAATCCTCAATTTAGGAAAGGATACTTTCCCAGTAGCTAATTTGGTGAGCTTCATTTAATGAATCGAAACGACTGGGAAAAATATGGAGTCTTCTGATGCACAAGAGTGGTGCACTTTTCAGCACAGCCATGCAGCAGCTTCATATATCACAGACAACACAACAAAGAGTAAATGCCATTAGAGCCAAAATGTAATACATAAATCATGGGCTGGATGCAGGGGCAGTCCCCCCACCCCCTCCACACACCACAAGTAATGTGCACAGTCATGTACGATTACACTCCTTTGCATACATTGACACTGTGGTTACTCTGCTTCTCTCTCCACAGATGTTGCACGACTCAATGAGTATTTCCATCACTTCTTCATTGACTTTGCTGTTGAAAATGCTGTTCTTTCTCTGGAGCTAGTACAGAGCTGAGCTGTGCTGAATGGCCTTCAAAGCACACTGTTTTCCAAGTTAGCTGATGCCACTCTTTACTTACTTCACACAAAAGAATGGAAAACCCTGAGAGAAACCAGCATTTTCATCTCTAATCAATAAAAAGTTAGACTTTTCAAGTTTATATTTTTCCCTTGTTTGTTTTTGCAGCCCAGTGTGATGGGGGAGACCAATACCTTAATGTGGTAGTTAGAAGCAGTTGAAATCAGATTATGCTTCTTTGTCTGTCAAGGTCCTGGGCCTGAAACATTTGCTCTGTTTCTCTTCCCATGGGTCCATCTTGATCTGCTGAGTGTTTCCAGTGTTTCCAGCTTTTACAGCTTTCATTTCAGCTTTCTGGCATCTGCATTTTTTAAATTATCTTCAACCAAGTTGGTGGACAAATAGGCCAGGTAGGGATTGCAGACCTTCCACCAACCCCTGCCTCCCAAACCCCCAAAGGGTATTAGTCAATTAAATGGTTTTACACCAATCACTGATCATTAAGGCAATTCTGGATTTAGTGTTGTCCAATGAACCAAATTTGATAAGAGAACTCGAGGTAAAGCAACCGCTTGGAGGTAGTGATCATAATATGATTAGTTTTAATCTGCAATTTGAGAAGGAGAAGGTTAATTCGGACATGGCAGTGATGCAGCTGAACAAAGAGAATTATGAAGGCATGAGAGAGGAGCTGGCCAAGGTAGACTGGAAAGGGATACTAGCAGGAATGACGGTGGAACAACAATGGCAGGAATTTCTGGGCATAATCCGGAAGACACAGGATAATTTCATTCCAAAAAGGAAGAAAGATTCTAAGGGGAGTAGGAGGCAACCGTGGCTGACAAGAGAAGTTAGGGATTGTATAAAACTAAAAGAAAAGATGTATAACACAGCAAAGAGTAGCTGGAAGCCAGAGGATTGGGAAACTTTCATGGGACAACAGAAGGAAACAAAACAGGCAATACAGGCTGGAAAGATGAAGTATGAAGGGAAGCTGGCCAGGAATATAAAGAAGGACAGTAAAAGCTTCTTTAGATAAGTTAAGGGAAAAAGAGTAGCAAAGTCAAATGTGGGTTCCTTGAAGGCAGACACGGGTGAAATTATTATGGGGAACAAGGAAATGGCAAAAGAGTTGAACAGGTACTTCGGATCTGTCTTCACTAAGAAAACAATCTCACAGAAGTACTGGAGGACAGAGGATCTAAGGGGGTCGAAGAATTGAAAGACATTTTCATTAGGCGAGAAATAGTATTGGGTAGGCTAATGGGACTGAAGGATGATAAATCCCCGGGGTCCGGTGGACTGCATCCCAGGGTCCTTGGGGAGGTGGCTCTAGAAATAGTGGACGCATTGGTGATCATTTTCCAATGTTCAATAGATTCAGGGTCAGTTCCTGTGGATTGGAGGATAGCTAATGTTATCCCACTTTTCAAGAAAGGAGCGAGAGAGAAAACGGGGAATTGCAGACCAGTTAGCCTGACTTCGGTGGTGGGAAAGATGCTGGAGTCAATTATTAAAGTGGTAATAATGGGGCATTTGGATAGCAGTAAAAGGATTAGTCCAAGTAAGCATAGATTTATGAAAGGAAAATCATGCTTGACTAATTTTCTGGAATTTTTTGAGGATGTGACAAGTAAAATGGATGAAGGGGAGCAGGTGGATTTAGTGTATCTAGACTTTCAGAAAGCCTTTGATAAGGTCCCGCACGGGAGACTGGTGACTAAAATAATTAGAGCACATGGTATTGGGGGTAGGGTGTTGACGTGGATAGAAAATTGGTTGGTACACAGGAAGCAAAGAGTAGGAGTGAACGGGTCCTTTTCAGAATGGCAGGCAGTGGTGAGTGGAGTGCCGCAACACTCGGTGTTGGGGCTGCAACTGTTTACCATATATATTAATGATTTGGAAGAGGGAATTAGGAGCAACACTAGCAAGTTTGTGGATAATACAAAACTGGGTCGCAGAGTGAACTGTGAAGAGAATGTTAGGAGGTTGCAGGGGACCTGGACAGGTTGAGCGAGTGGGCAGATGCGTGGCAGATGCAGTATAATATAGATAAATGTGAGGTTATCCACTTTGGTGGCAAAAACAAGGGGGCAGATTATTATCTCAATGGGGTTAGGTTAGGTAAGGGGCAGGTACAGCGAGACCTGGTGTCCTTGTACACCGGTCACTGAAAGTTGGCATGCAGGTACAGCAGGCAGTGAAGAAAGCTAATGGAATGTTGGCCTTCATAACAAGAAGATTTCAGTATAGGAGTAGAGAGGTTCTTCTGCAGTTGTATATGGCTCTGGTAAGACCACATCTGGAGTATTATGTACTGTTCTGGTCTCCTAATTTGAGGAAGGACATCCTTGTGATTGAGGCAGTGCAGCGTAGGTTTATGAGATTGATCCCTGGGATGGCGGGATTGTCATACAAGGAAAGATTGAAAAGACTAGGCTTGTATTCACTGGAGTTTAGAAGGATGAGGGGGTATCTTTAGAAACATATACAATTATAAAAGGACTGGACAAGCTAGATGCAGGAAAAATGTTCCCAATGTTGGGTGAGTCCAGAACCAGGGGCCACAGTCTTAGAATAAAGGGAAGGCCATTTAAGACTGAGGTGAGAAAAATCTTTTTCACCCAGAGAGTTGTGAATTTGTGGAATTCCCTGCCACAGAGGGCAGGGGAGGCCAAATCACTGTATGGATTTAAGAGAGAGTTAGATAGAGCTCTAGGGGCTAGTGGAATCAAGGGATATGGGGAGAAGGCAGGCATGGGTTATTGATTGGGGACGATCTGCCATGATCGCAATGAATGGCGGTGCTGGCTCGAAGGGACGAATGGCCTCCTCCTGCACCTATTTTCTATGTTTCTATTATTACAAACACAAGCAGTTAGCTTTCCAAATAGCTTACTGAATTTAAATTTCATGACCGACATAGTAGGTCTGAACTCGGGTCTCTGGGTCATTCATTCAGCCGACCAGCACATTCCAAGATGTAGGGGTACGTGCTGAGGGATACGCCAAAGCTCATTGCCTTCATTGTGAAGGTTTTGTGGAGAAGGACCACAGTCTCAGGTCCTGCTGCCACTCAGCACTGAGGGGCTGGGCCTAATGCAACAGTCTCTCAAATACTTCACTGATGAATTGTTTAAAGATGAAACATTAGTGGCTTTGACACATAGCTAACGAATGGATTGTATTGGTGCTACTATGATCGTATGGAAAATGTGTACTGTGTATAGTATGGTGCATAAAGTGGATATTTCAAATTATGTTAATTCAGGCCTCTGGATTTGTGGCCTGTTAACTTAACTTTCACAGTAACACAATCCATACCTCAGACAATATAGCTGCTGCATTTCTTACATTGCAACAGTAATGAGGCTGCTTAAATACTTATTAGCTGCAAAGCACCAGGATGCTCTAATGTGGTAAAGAGTGCTGTGTAATAGCAAATCTTTCAGTGGCAAGTGCAGAGTAATCCCTTGTTTTAACCTCATTCCCAGCACTCAACCCAGTAGTGGCCGACTAAACCAGCAGTCAGGAGCTCCGGGTAACCGTTCAAATGGACTGGGCAAGGGATCAACAATTTCCTGGATGATGAGTTTCAACCAGCGACAGCAAGGCTGGATGACTAAATGATGCTGTTTAATACTTCACGTGAAAATCATCAATTCTCATGACAGCCTCTCAGATCCCCATCGAGTCAGTAGCGACAGCCTGTTCAGCAATTCACAAATGACGTTTTGGCATTAATCCAGTTGTGTTGATGGAAGGATGAACTTCATGAGGTTTTTCCAAAGCACTCTTCACACCAGTGACCTTAAAGATATAATTCTAATTTTCTCATAGCTGGAGTGGAGGGATAACAGAAGTATAACTTGCTGAGAATAATTTACCATAAATCAAAACTGCAGTTGAAAATGTTCCAGATTTTCATGAATCACTAACACAACATGTAAGATTGAAGTCAAACTGAAATAGTCAAACTTTGTTCCTTTCACACCTGCTTTTTGAATTGCACTTGACCTGAAAGGATGGTCATGGCAGTGCATCAAGATAATTAGTGAACAGTTAGCTAATTGACCTAGGGATGAGTGTCTGATCCTTCGCTTCTGCTGGTGTGGTTTGTGTGTTCTCCCTATCATCAAGTGCATTTCCTCCAGTTGCTCCAGTTTCCACCAATGTCACATGGTCTTGTGAGCTGGTAAGTTGATAGACTGCTGCAAACTGCCCCTTACATGCATGTAGGTGTCAGGAGAGTAATCATGGAGTTGATCAGAATGGAGAGAGAATGAGATGGAAATAGTGGAAGTGGGTTCTTGGTGGTCGGGGCAAATTCAGCGAGCCAAAGGGCATTTTTCTGCATTGCACGACCCGTGACTGAATCAGAAAAGGAGTGTACACACAAGCGCCGTGCTTTGTTCCATCAGAAGCAAAGGCATCTTGCTGATCTGCAAAAACTGGTTCAGGAGTTTCTCAGTCTTGTCTCACTCTTCACTAATGGCAATGTCCCCATTATAAAACTTTCTGGCTTTTTATCATCAGGCGACTGCTAAGTATTTCAGTTTTATTTTGATAGATAGTGTATGGAAATGCAATTTCCTTTAAAATGCTTTTTTGGTACGTCTTTTACACTTAACATTGATGAGTTTCAATTCCGTACGACGGTCACAATCAATTGACCCTAATTGTGATCTTGCACTGAAAGATTGTCAGGAGAATATTATACCAGTGCTGCTATGTCTACACTATTTCACTAAGCGCTGGTGGTGACACAAGGCTGCCTTGTGAGTGAGCTTCATGCAAAGCATGAAAGGCAAAGACAGTGCAGTGAATGGCTATTTAAAGTTATGGTCCAACCAGTGTATCCACGGGACAAACACTTATAATACATCCCACATGGCAATCTTATTTAAAAACTACTCCCGCTTTATGTCTTGATTCCTCCCTCAGGTGGCATTTCTTGACAGACTTCCAGCTTGAGTGAATGAAGCTGCTAATTAAATAACATTATTTGTGTAGGAAAACGGAATTGGAGATGTTTTGGGTTGAGACCTTTCTTCAGACTGCGAGTCAGGGGAGAAGGAGACAGAGATATGGAAGGGTAAGGTGTGAAAACGAGATATTAAAGGGGGCAAAGCTCAAGGAAAATTTAGAATAGATCATTGTTAGCTAGGGGAAGTTGACAACAAAGCATACAAAGGTAAAATGTAATCAGGAGGACAGTCAGACTGGTCAATCTAGGATTGGGGAGGAATGGAGAGAGAGAAAGCAAGGGTTTCTTGAAGTTAGAGAGGTCAATGTTCATACCGCTGGTTTGTAAACTGCCCAAGCCAAATATAAGGAAAATAAAATTATTTGCAGGGAGAAGGGGAAAGAGGAGGGGAATGCTCCTTCAAAGGCCAGTGCATATACTGTGGGCCAAGAGGCACTGTGTGACACTGTTCCCAGTCTTGGCTTCTGCAAATAGATATCATAGGTCAGGTGCATTATTGCATTCTTAAAATGCCTCTCATGTTCTGTAGCTATCCCAAAGTGTATTACTTCTAATTCAAGAGAGAGGAACAGGCCATTCAGCACAACCAGTTTGTGATGGTGTCTTTATCTCACTCATGTTTCCTTCCTGTCAACCTAGCTCATCTCCAGCCCTTCAGTTTATGCGAATATCTGGGACCTTTGTGCTCATCATGCTGACGACTAATGAAAACACAGTGAGACTAATCATGTTTTGCATCCCCAGATCAAGAGTCTTCTGCCTACCTTGTTACTCCCATGGCTTGCTCAAAACTGAGCCAGTTTCAACACCCTGAAAGACTACCAAAGACCCACCAAGTGCAGTGGGATGAGTGACCAGTTAATCTAATTGTCAAAAAACATTAATAACAAAGTAGCAACAGGTAAGTGACTAATATGAAATCCATGAATCTCCTCAAATTTGGTCATTTCAAGCGGAACGATATACCCATCCTTATTACCATTTCCCCTGCTTCTTTCAAAACACACCATTGATCCCATAAACTAACAAATAGCAGAAATGTCGAATGCAGGTATCTCCTTCTTGCAAACGGGATATTGAATGACATGACAAGACTTCCATGATCACACAGGTTTTTATTTACCTCAATTTGTTGCTGAATTATGTATTTGTTTGGCTAAGTGATGAAAGTGCGAAATATTCTAAATGAATTGCACCAACAGATATTGTCCAGTGTGGCCTCAGTTACACAGGCTTCCAAATTTAAAAACACGCAGCAATATTGACCACTTTTCCAACCTTTGCAGTAGCTTCCAAGTCGCGCCAGCCTAAAAACCAAACCTCAATTTGCGAGTCACTTTCCTACTAATGAATAAATTACATCCACTGAAAAACAGAGTGGATTTGATGTATTGCTCATAACTTCTAATTATAATTCCTCACTAAATCATCAAAGGGAAGACTTTGTCTTCTTCTACACGTCAACATGCATTATTATCAACACTAATAACTTTCGGACGTGCTTGCATATCCCCAGCATTAGCTGCAGCCCCGTCTTGAGACCCAGACACGATTTCTAATCATGTAATGCAGAATGCTGCCCAGGGCAAAAACTGGAATACTAATGCACAAACTCATTAAAATGTGGGATCACTTTGTGTTCTGGGATTGCAAATCATACATGATACGTTTATACTCATGGGGTTATGCCTGCTGCCCTCTAAACGTAACTAACTAGGCAACAGCAGAGGGCACCAGCACTGGGAACTGCTCCCAATATATAGGAAAAGCATAGCAAGACATCAGCAAATTTATTCTAGTTTAAGTCACAGGGTAAGCTTTGTGTTTGTCCAGGGAAATGTGCTTCTAACATATTCTAAATCAGTTCCACCATCAAAACCTCCATTACCTAAATGGAATGGCACAAACAGCTATTACTTGCATTTTCATGAGTAATAAATAGATATAGCTGGAAACAGGCCCTGCAGCCCACTGAATCCATGCCAAACATTAATCATCCATTTATATTCATTCTATTTTTTTATTCTCCCCATTATCTCATCAATGCACTGTGGTGCAGCTATTAGAGCTGCCTTGTAGCTCCAGTTACCTGGGTTCAATCCTGACCTCAGCCATTGTCTGTGTGCAGCTGGAAATAAAACTGCTGGAAGAACTTAGTGGCTGAGATAGCATCTGTGGAGATGGTCCCTTTGCCTCCACAGATGTTGCTCAACCTGTTGAGTTCTTCCAGCAATTTGTTTATTTCTCTAGATTCCAACATCTGCAGGCTCTTGTGCTGGCATGGCGTCTCTGTGTGTTCTTCCTCTGAAATCCTCCAAGTGCTCTGGTTTCCACCCACATACCAAAGACAAGATGATTGGTAGGTCAATTAGTCATTGTAAATTGCTCCTGGTGTTGGTAAGTGGTAGGATCTGGGAAGAATTGATGAGAATGGAATGGGATCAGTGCACAGGGTGTTTGGTGGTTAGTGCAGACTTAAAGTTCCATGCTGCATGGCTCCAGGACTGAAGGTATTCAATGGCCACAGTTGGAATGAACCAAGAAACAATGACTGCTCCATGCCAGGGAGCTAAAGGCAACTGGGGGCAAAGTATAGCTGAAAATGCTGATCCCAGTTGCTGAGAAATAAAGCTTGCAGGGAAGTCGCCTAGCGAGGAAGGGATTGTGTTCACTGAGATTGAAATTGTGAGAAACTGGTGCAAAAAAGAACTTAATCTTATGAAGTGTCCCAACTCCTTGTCAACTCTCCATTTCCCTCCACAGATGCTGCTCGACTTGCTGAGTTCCTCCACCAGATTGTTGCTAAGGATTGGCATTTTGTGCACCCGGGACTTGCAAGATAAAAGATCTTGCTGATCCTGAAATTTATATTTGATCTGCATTACATTTACATCTCAAACTTGACGGATTACTACATCTGTTAAAATGACAATTGGAAAATGTGGGGAAGATTATCTAAAATTACATATGGACAAGGAAATGTTGATGAGAAATAGAGATGCAGCCAGGCGTGAAGCTGTCAGCTTTCATCCCCACTCTTGGTTATATGATCTTGGTTAGGTCCATATCCGTGCAGCGATATGGACCTAATCTTCACAGGCATCTCCACAACAGGTTGTTGTTCACGAACTATGAGCTACTGACTGCAACAATTGATCCTTTCTAATATTGATTACAATGAATTATAGATTATAGATCAAAACAGTAAATTCTCTGGCAACATTACTGTTCTTCAAACAAAAAATGCACTTCCAGACCAATGATTTTACATACAAATCTTTGAAAACTTCCAATCTAAAATAAATTACTGAATTTTCAAAAATATATTTTGAATTTATTTGAACAAGTGGTCTATTTTTAAGCAAGGTTCAGAGTAAACTATGCACATTTACAATTTAACACAATGCCCATTGGCAGCATTGGTGTTCATAATGCCTTTGCTTGTTGAGTGAATATGTCAATAGGATGTGTTACTGAGTCAGACAGTGTCAAAGATCAAGGGGCAGCAGCTGACCCCAACCACGACTGTGATTCCCAGAGTTTATGGTTATTCAGTGACCCCTGCTGGGGAAAGCAGAAGGATGAAGGCAGATTGGATGAAGACTATCTTGTCCTGCACTTGAAGAGAAGACAACATTAAATAAATCAGTAAATTTTTGTCAGTAATACTGTTCAGTCAGACAGTCAATGATCAGTCAGTATAATGTTGAAAGTTAGATTTCTCTTAAGTTTTAGTTTAGTTTAGAGATACAATTTGGAAACAGACCCTTTGGCCACCGACTCCATGCCGACCAGCAATTTTCCCCACACACTAATTCCATCCTAGACACTGGCGACAATTTACAGAAGCCAATTAACTTATAAACCTGCATGTCTTTGGAATGTGGGAGAAAACTGGAGCACTAGGAGAAAACCAACATGGTCACAGGGTGTTTTAAACTCTTTACAGGCAGCACACGCAGTCAAGATTGAACTGAGAGTGGGTCTCTGGCACTGAAAGGCAGCAACCATCGCTGCCGTGCCTCCCCTTAAAAAAAGATATTGCCTATTAGAAATGTATTGCCGATTTGTAATTGATAAGGTGGGATGTGTTGCCTTCTTGAACTGCTGCATTCCTTCTGTGGAGATAAGTCGTTGCAAAGGGAATTCCAGGATTAAGACCCAGTAATTATGATACATTTTAAATTGTTGGTGTGTCCCATGTGCAGCAGCCCTTGTCCTACTTGGTCATGGCGCTTACAGAGGTGTTGCCGTAGTGGCCTAGCTGAGCAGCTGGTGCTGTTCCTACAATTTGCACTGGGCCTCACTGAAAATGGAGGAGGCCCAGGATAGAAAGGTCAGTGTGGTAATGGGAGTGGGAGTTAAAGTGTTGAGCAACTGGGAGATCAGGTAGGTTTAGGGGGACTGCGCAGAGGTGTTCAACGAATCAAATGCAGAGCCTGCTTTGGTCTCGCCGATATACAGGAGTCCACACCTGGATGAGGTTAGAGGAGGTTAAAGTGGAAACTTTCCTCAAGAGATGCACGTGTCCCTATACTTCCCCCCTCGACATGTGTTGAGAATTATTCTGGAAGATGTTTTGTTGCCTATCCTCGCTGGTCTATGTATCAGGTAGTCGAGGGTCTAGTGGGAGAAGGGAGTGCTGACCCCTAGGTCAAGGATTTGGAGGTGAGTTTGGTTGCGATTATGGTGTTGAAGGTGGAGTTATAATCAATAAACAGGAATCGAATGGAGCTAGAAAGGAGGTGATTGTTGCAAGATACTTAGCCTGCTCCTGAAGGCATGATATTACTCATGTGGTTGGTCCCACAGAATTCCTGGTTAATGTTGACTCTCAGGATGTTGATGATAGGGGACTTGACCGTAACAATGCCACTCTTTGGACAAAAGTTCCCACCATAAAAAGTTCCCAAATAATGACGATAAGTACAGAGGATGCTGGTGAGATAATAACTATACATGGTGCATAGTACTAATGGATGATATACCTTCTATAGAGGGTGTGCAGCAAAGGTTCACCACCTTGGTTTCTAGAATGGTGTGTTAATTGTATGAGAAGCTTAGTAGCCTATATCTCCGTTCTCGAGAGTTTAGAAAACAAAATGAGGTAATCTTAGTAAGAGATGCTAAATATTTAAGAGGGCTCGACGGGGTAGTTATGAGAGGGCTGGCTAAGGAGTCAAGAATAGTCTTCACTCAGAGATGGTGAATCTATGGAGACAGTCATTGTGTGCAAATGGCCTCATCCTAATTCTTGTGTTCTAACGAACATCAAATCGACAATGGTGCACCTATCTAAGGCTCAGTTGAAGGACATGGTGCCTGCAAGTTGGACTCAACCTCACGTCAAACAAAAATGTTACTGAAGATCCACTAATGTACTGAATGACTGGGAAGTGCAGCCTATCTGATCACTTCAGTTAAAGCAAAGGTCTCATGGTACCACATGGAAGAAGAGCAAAAGTATCTGAAAAGTTACTTTGAGTTCCACAATTAACACCTTAAACCCCCATAAAGGTTGCATATGTTTTCTCCCTAAGAAAAATAGGGAGTACTTAGAAACTTATTATCTCACGACGAACGTTGTTAACAGAGAAAATAATAACTTTTTCAAAGAGAAATCTTTTAAACATTTTTCTTTCGGTCTTCGAACCAACCCACACTACTTGTCGTGGGAGGAGTTGGTGAAGCTACTTCACTGATATAACACATGCTCATTACCAACATGTCACTGAGTGACACAATGACAGATTGAGTGAAAGTGGCTGTTGAGCTCAGTAGATGCAATTTTATTATCAGAAGGATGGCGTGCATCGCAAAATTAGATTCACACAGATGTTGGACTGCAATCTTCTTCAAGGAAAGTTATTTCTGGACTGGGCGACTTGTAGCTCAGAATTTTTAAATTGCATAGAATGGTTTCTTTGTTTTCTCTTCTTCATTTTTTGAATCCATTAATGCCCTCTTTCAAGAACAAGTCACAGAAACTCAGAATAGACAGTGAAAGTAATCACTTCCTGAGGGAATTAGGAGCCATTGTTAATTGGACATGCACTGCAGTTCACAGTACACAGTTCTTCTCAGCGAAGGGTGCACTCCTGCTATGTTCAACTCCAAAGACATACACGTTTGTAGATTGATTGACTTGATATGTGTTCAATTGTCCCTAATGTGTGTAGGGTAGTGTTAATGTGTGGGGATCGCTGGTTGGTGGAGACTGGGTGGGCGCGAAGGGCCTCTTTCCGCACTCTATCTCTAACTAAACTAAACTAAACCACTTGTGCAATGCCCATTATTGCCATCATCAAAATGCATTGGAACTTAAAGGTGAACCAGTCACTGCAGAACGTGGGGATATCGCAGTACTCTGTTGCTCTATTGTTCATTTCCCAAACACTCTGCTAACCTTGTGATTGGGCTCAAACGCCTACCAAATTCCAGAATCTATAGGGAGTACATACAATGGATGCCTCGGATGTGATACGACTGGCAGAACTCCATACTAGAGGCTTCATTTTAGCTTTCACCAGTCACAATTGACCAAAGTGGGTCAAAGATCTGACAAAATTAAAAACATGTCCATTGACAAAACATCTGCTTTAACAAAGTCCAGGGAAAGAGCAACCTTCCTGCACCCTTCAAATGACCTGTTTTCATAGATTTAAGTTTCCCAAGGCTCAAATTTGTGTTATCATTAGTTCAGCCGCCCTCTTGTGCCTGAACTGCATGAACTCATGATCATTGCGACTCTCAACCTCCACACAATAGGGTTGGCATTTATACTGGTTTTGGTTTATTATTATCACATGTGCCGTGATACAATGAAAAGCTTTATTTACATGTTACCCAGTCAAATCATACTTTACACAAGCACAATTAAGTCACAAAACAAGTGCAACAGGAAATGCTGAGAAAAATACTAGCGTCAAGAATATAGTGTTACAGTATTATTGCGTAACAGTTACAGAGAAAAGATAAATCTTTCCAAGCAGCTACGGTAGATCATTTCAGTCTCACCCAACCTGGCACTAACTGTTGAATGAGAGAGATCCCAGGCATTGCATTCTTGGAGAGATAATTCCTCTGCTCTGATATGATCTCAAAGAGGCGCAGCTAGAATCTTGGAGCCCGACATTTGCCAGTGATGCACATTAGAAACTGGCCGCAACTGACTACACTAGTGCTCCCAGCAGGGCTCTCATTAATAATCAGCACCAATTCATCACTAGGGAAGGTTTCCACTGGTTGTGCAAGTTATTATGGATCATGAAGAGAATTTCCTCATGGTTATTTGCATGTTACTCGGTTCAACCTGACCTCTGGTGCTGTTGACATTTCACCTTCTCCCCATGACCACATGAGTTTCCTTCAGGCGCTCTGGTTTCCTCCCACAGCACAAAGATGTGTGGGTTAGTAGGTTAACTAGCTGCCGTAAATTTCACTCTGGGTGTAGCTTTTTTCACACAGAGAGTGGTGAATCTCTGGAACTCTCTGCCGCAGAGGGTAGTCGAGGCCAGTTCATTGGCTATATTTAAGAGGGAGTTAGATGTGGCCCTTGTGGCTAAGGGGATCAGAGGGTATGGAGAGAAGGCAGGTATGGGATACTGAGTTGGATGATCAGCCATGATCATATTGAATGGCGGTGCATGCTCGAAGGGCCGAATGGCCTACTCCTGCACCTAATTTCTATGTTTCTATGTTTCTATGGGTGTAGGTGAGTGGTAAAATCTAGGGTCGGGTGAGGGACGGGAGCTGTTTGTATTTTGGGGAGAGTAACATGGGATTCATATAAATTATTGGTTGCTGGTTAGCACATATTGGTGGGCTGGAGGATCTGCTTGCATACCGTGTGACTCTATAGCTTGAACACAGTCAAAAAGACAAATAAAGATCAGAGACAGATTAGCTGACCCCCTCCCACGGTATTCCAGGCCAGCCATTTCCCCCTTCTCAATTACTAAGGTGGCTTGGTTCAGCCCTTTGAAAAGTTTACAATGGGTGTGAAAAGAAGATTACAACTAAGACTAGTTTCTAAAAGGATAAATTCTCCCTCCAAATTGGCTCAAAAAGCAATCAATACTGGCAATTTTAAAAATGAATTGCATTAGTTCTTTTCAGCACAGGGGAGCACTTTCATCTGTTTAGATATTGAGTTCTTTGATATCAATCTTCAGGAACATAGTTACAGATTAAAATGCTGTGCAGGTATTCAAATTCTCTGTAGTACATTATGCAGCCACTTGTAAAACCAAGCCTGCATTGCAGGGGGTAAGATTACCACAACTTGGCTTGTAGCAATGTTCAGCGTTTATTGAATATATATACTGCTATTAATCTCCTGGACAAATGAGCTAATGTCAACGCGCAGCCAATTCCAGTAATACGGTTTGTGGATATTCCAGCAATTTTGATGCAATGTTTTGTTGATTTTAACTTGTAGGTGCAGGCACTTTTCAATGCATGGAGAGGTGCAGTGATGTGCATGTTTTATGCATGGGTCCTCCTCTGTGAATTTTATTCCTCTTCAGAATCAAATTGTCACATATAGAATAGGCCATGTGGAGCTAGAGCAAAGACCCACCCTCATATTTGATTATTGCAGGATAAGAGGTGGTTTTCTGGTGGGTCTGTGTGGGGGGTGGGGTGTGTGCATGTAACAATGTTGGGGTTGAAGATAATAGCTGTGGCCAGGCATTCAGAGAGAGACATCATGGAATTGACTGTTCGGCAGTGTTGGACGTGTGATATTCTCATGGACAGGGATGCAAGTGGTGGGACCATTGAGTTAGTGCTGCAAGCATTGTGGCAGTGAGGGAAAGAAGAGAATCTGTAGAAAAGCAATGTGTTGAACTTAGAGGGGGATGCTCCGGGTGACTCTCATGAGCTCCCGGACCCAATCAGAACATACACTGAGCATGATGGCTACCTACTGCAAGTGGCCTTCCAGTACAAAGAGATGTCTGGAAGAAAATGTTGCCAACTAGCACCTTCCAGGCTACAGAAGCATGTGTTGAGAGATGCATTGAAGCTTGGTGAAACCAACGCAAAGGTTCTGTGGGGAAGAACTACAGTCAAAAAGGGTTTGGCCACCTCTAGACATTAAGGGGCTAAGCCCTGTGTAAAAACTCTCCCAAAACACTCAGTTTTTATCATCCAAGAAGGCCAGGAGTAGTGATGGTGCCTTGCACAGATGATGTGCTAACATTATCAATATGTAGATCTGATAACAGTATGAATGAAAGGTTGAACAACACTATAAATGCAATTTATATAATTGTTTTGAGTTTTTTTGTGAAGAAAGTTTACTTTGCAAAATGTAAATATAAAATGTCAGCCTGATGGTGCCTGAAGTGCAAAAGAATTTTACAGTGACATTAACTAATCCCAGCCAGCACGGCACTGTCACATGGAGGAAGCAGGTCAAGGGGTTGTATCTCTGATAGAATTCGGTTCAGACCCATTGTAGTGTGCTGTAGAATCTCTTGGCCTTTTCAAAGACAGGATGCAAAAGCATTTTGCATGACTCCAATGTTTCTGCTTCATGAGTCGGATGTTTGCAATACAGAGACGTCTGCGTGCAAGCCAGATTGACACCCCAGCATCGGGCTGATGAAGCTCTGCACTGTGAGTGGTGCTGAGGCTCCGATGAAATGTGACAGTAGCTGCAACACTGTACTGAGCAAGAGCAGAGGAGTTCTCCCTTGTGTCCTGACCAAAACCTATCCCTCTGACAAAATCACATATCAGATTATCTGGTCACGTGCGTCATTGCTCCTTGTGCTAGTTTGCTCGGCACAAAATTACAGCCACATTTCCTGGATTTCTTTAAGTCCAGAAGTGTTTAGTTGACTGTAAAGGGCTTTGAGATATTGGGAAAAGCATTATGCAGATGCAAGTTCTTTTTGCTCATTTTTCAAGGATTCAAAAACATAGGAGATTTATTATGCTTTGGTTAAAAACATTTTAAATAGAGTTCCAAAGAGGAAACAATAAAATTGGGAGTATAGTTTTTATTGAGGCCATGCGTCTCATTGAGAGGGGGGGGGGGGGGGGGACACCCTTTGACATTCAACCAAATGAGATTCTCCTCAACCAGTCGACTGGCACCTAAATGCATTTATTTTCAGCATGTGAAATCGTGTTGTTTCGTATCAGTGCATCATGTGTTTGGTTAAATTGATTTATTATAATAGATTCAGGTGTTGTATGTCCATTGATCTTGCTAAATATCAGTAATACGAACTTAACCATGCATCATTGCATGACCAGGTCCAACAAGAGTGAATATTTCCATCTCTCCAGGCCTCTAGAAATGCAGACCCTGAGCTGATAGCATATTCATGGTGTGTCAAATCTCCTTGGAGAGATTTTATTAGATCAAAATAACTCCGTTGTGAAAGATTGCCTTTGCAATTACACATGTGCCATTATTCTGGTCATATATACTTGCAGTTTTCATTTTGAGCTAATACCCTCAGTTGTTCCTGAGTGGCTGATCAGCAATGTAGAATCCTTTGGGGAACACTATTAACAAATAGGGTCACTCAGGCAGTTTTATGATATAAACCATGTCTAATTACAAATGGAGGCACATTATCGCCAGCGAAAACCAAGGTTTCTAGGTCAGCCACATTATAAAGGACTTTGGAATTGAGCTGGGACGGCAGTTTCTCATCATGACCTTTAACAGATGGATACACCTTGCCCATTTGACATCCATCTTCTATTGCTTGACTCAGAGGAGGAGGGATTGTCGATGGGAGATAAGTTTTTGAGGTTGAATTTTAAAATGTTGATGAGGTAACACTTGAAAGAGGAAATTTAAATTTTCATGACTCTGAAAACCATTTGCTGCTGTTCAACGAATGAAGGCTTCTGAAATACTCAGCCTTCCACAAATCTTTTGTATGCTTATATATATTTGCTTATGTATATAAACAATAGTCATATTTGCTTGTATATTTTAATGCTTATATATATTTGCTTAGACAGCTAGCATGCTAAATGAAAAGTATAAAATGCTGAATTCCACATTGAGTTGAATGTTCTTCATGAGTAAAATGCCCTCCAATAAATCATGTGGGCTTGCCTTCATATCTGCCCAGTGGTGCATCCCTGGTCAAATTCATGGAAAGGTGCTGGGGGTGAGCTTGGTACCCAATGGAGTAGAACCCAATCAAAGTAAACCAGGAAACGCTGGTCTAGGGCGCTTGGATAGATGGTTGCTTTGAAACTGGACCCAGTTGCACACAATTCTTTATCCATGCTTTGAACATGGAAGCTGGTGATCAACTATGGACCATCAGGAAATTTGTCTGAGCACTTCCAGCCACCACTTCCTTTCACATGTCACAGACACCGAGCTTCATTGCCAGTGGTGCAGCAGGCATTCCTGCATTGACCACAGAAATAAGTGGATAGTGGTGTAACCTGTAACCTGCATTTTCCATTCAGTAAAATAGGGAGCGATGCAATGTTAAAGGGTACAGACATGGGTACTGGTGGAAGATCATAGAGTCAGAGTGATACAGCGTGGAAATAGGCCCTTCAGTTCAACTTGCCCACACCGGCCACCATGTCTCAGCTACACTAGTCCCACCTGCCCGTGTTTGGTCCATAGCCCTCCAAACCTGTCCTGTCCATGAACCTGTCTAACTGTTTCTTAAATGATGCGATATACCTGCCTCAACTACCTCCTGTGGCAGCTTGTTCCATACACCCACCACCGTTGGTATGAAAAAGTTGCCTCTCAGATTCCTATTAAATCTTTTCCCCTTCACCTTAAACCAATGTCCTCTGGTCCTCGATTCACCTACTCTGAGCAAGAGACTGTGCATCTACCTGATTTATTCCTCTCATGATTTGATACATTTATGGGTGATGTACCCAAACCCCATTTTTCCATGACCCACTTCCGGCCACAAGGTCTCTGCATTCCACCCCTCTTTGCAGGACACCTTTCCTTTGATCATCCTGTACTCACAGTAGCTTGAGGACTCTTACCCTTGGAGGCCGTGCATAATAGAATATTCACAGTGGTTTAACACGTATTTAAGGGTCCTTGGCAATTTTTAGACCTTCCAATTAAATTGCATTCTCCCTGTGGACGCGCTATTTTCTTTTATGTTTTAATTAGCTATCCACATCAATTTTAAATGTTATTGAGCATGCCTCCACTGTCCTTTCGGGCCAGCTCCATTCCAGGTTAAACTGTTAAGCCCTGTGAAGGAACTTCTGGAACAGTAGCTCACAGATAGATAGGCTGAATGTCCTCCCACTATTCTGCACATTCCATAAACAGCCAGTTCGCCTTGTCACCCAGTTACCAGTCCCTTGAATGATAAAGCACGAATAGGGTCTGAATGGCCTGTTCCTGCTTCTATTTCAAGTGCCAGTGAGTTCCTGCCGAAGATAGACACAAAATGTTGGAGTAACTCAGTGGGACAGGCGGCATCAGTGGGACAGGCGGCATCACTAGATCGAATGAATGTTTCAGGTCAAGACCCTTCTTCAGATTGACAGTCGGGACAGGGAGACATAGAGATATGGACCAGTACTGGTGATTTCCTATGTGCCCTGAGTCTGTAAGAATTTAGCATTTTCAATGAGATCACCTCATCCTTCCAAACTAAAGAGAGTTGTAAATGTTCAGACATTACTGAGGCTTGGTTGCTGACTGTCCAACAGGTCCCAGCACAATTCACACATTTCCATCTCCTCCCCTTCCTGCATTTTGCAGGGACCATTTACTTTGTGACTCCCTGATCCATTTTCACCCACCATTCCCTATCCAACACTACATTTCCCTGTAACCCGAGGAAAACCGGCACCTGTCCATTCACCGCTTACTTTTACTGCACGATTAGTACAGACTGTACAGAGTAGGTGCAGGATCCATGGTGAAAACTGGCCCCTTTGAATTTCAGACGTCACTGTCTATCCACAATCAAAATGAATGAAGGGGTGAGTCATGTCTCACTGAAGCCTATCAGTCTTAGAAACAATTAATGAGCAACAACATGTTCCAGAAGTTTCCAGAATGCCAGTTGCCTCTCCCAGCAGATAATTCAGAGTGGTGTTCAGTGGAACTATTTCTGTAGCCGGTCTGTGGATCCAAGAAAAGGTGCAGTCTAAAGATTCCCCGTTGCCTAATTAAATTGACACAACCTATACCTAAAGGACATTCAGCTTCTGGTCATGAGCTGTGCTGTGCACAAGAAGCAGAGTTATATTATGCTATCACCACTGGCTAGGATGCCATTTATATAATGTTCAGGCACTGTGTTTATTAGACGGCTGCTGTGAAAGTTAATTGGCATTAATGTAACCACCTTACCCGAGGAGATCACAGGATATGTGAGTTCAAGAATGATTAAGATGCAATTGTGTCCTTTTAAAATTGTAGCTGAGTTACATTCCTGCGACAATGGAACCTCCCTGCTTGTGCGTGATCATGGAGTGACTGAAAGGGCCGGGTAAATTCCATTGCACCGTGCACAGATCACGTTCTCTGAAATGACTCTTGTACAGTATATTGCTGGAATAAGTGCAGTTGCTTAGATTCCCTTCTCCTTTGCTATCAGTTTCCGACTCCTGGCTGATCCTCCAGGAATGTTGAGGCACTGGAAAGAATGCAGAGACTCACATCGAGTCGGCTTTCTCGACCTCGGTAAAGACTTAAGAGTGGCTTAATTCAGCCCCATGGAATTATGGACTTCACTGTCCTCCTCTGAGAATGGTGCAAGAGTCATGTCACACTGAAGTCTTTCTATTTGTATCAGGAGCGCCCATTTTTGCCTGTCATTCCTCACTTCATTCGTACATTCAGACAAGCTGGGATTGTTGCAGTAGACCAGACTATACAACATTACATCACTTTACACCAATAACAATACATCACATATACAAAGCTTATCAGCTTCTTAAAAATTGCATATTTCACCCTAACACAGCCACTCTTTTTGGTCCATTCCTTTTCTTTCTCCCACTTTCTCTGCTACCTGGAGTAATTTGCCTCCTTTCTTTCCACATTTTGATGAAGATTTTTGACCAGAAACGTTACCAATTTCTCTCTCTACAGCTGCCACCTCTCCTGTTGAGTGCTTCCAACATGCTCTGTTTTTATTTCAGATTTTCACCAATTTTTTTGATCTTCCAAGTCTTAAGGATTATTTGATTGTGGTTTCTCTAGAACAAGGCAGGAAGTGGGTTGTATGTATGAGGACCAGTAATGTTAACAAATAGTTTATGTGTATTCGAGGTTGGATGGTGGTATTTATTTTCCCAGATAATATTGGGCATGTGGTGCAGGCTGGTGGCTCTGACGGTTTACATAATTCACTCGATTCCTTCAAGAGAAAGCAAAACACAAAGTGCCTGAGGAATTCAGTGGGTCAGGCAAAAATGGGCAGGCAAAATTTGAGTCGGGACCTTCTTCAGGAGAGATCCGCACTTGGTTACCTGGAGTAAATGCACAGTTTTGGTTCGCTCATTTATGGGATTCATCATGTTAATTCCATGGATGAGAGGCTACAGAAGGTGAATCTGTAACCGTTCAGGAAATTAGGTCATTGATATTTGAGCCAGACAACTTAATGGGTCCGATGAGGAAGAGGCAATGGCATAGTTAAAACCGGGACATCTAAAGGACAAGCTTTCATGCTTAAACTGATTTTGTGCTCCTCACAGAACTCTAGAGACAACTGACACAGATGTCACAGAGTGCATGGAAAACCAGACTATTCCAACCACGTATTGGTTGGAATAGTGGGGTGAGGGAAAGCAAAGCTGCAAATGAGGGTTCTAGCAGTGGATAAGATGAGATGCGGTGGGGATGTAAAGATAGTGATAGCAGGAAGTGAAGGGGAAAAGATTTAGTAGGAATCTGAGGGGTATCATACAAAAGGTGGTGGGTGCAGAACAAGCTGTCAGAGGAGGTAGTTGAGGCTGGGACTATCCCAACATTTAAGAAGCAGTTAGATGGGTACATGGATAGGACAGGTTTGGAGGGATATGGACCAAACTCAGGCAGTGCAGCTGGGCCGGTGTGGGCAAGTTCAGCAGAAGGGCCTGGTTCCACACTGTAGCACTATGACTCTATGACTCTAAGTAGGCAGTCATGGAAATTTTGCATATGGGCCCCAGATCAGGGTCAGATACAATTCTAGGGTGGAAAATGATCTACCGTTTCAGAGAGGGAAGGAAGACAATGGAGCAGGTGACTACAAAATGAAGGCTGATTACAGCGGGCACATGTGACAGTAATTAGTGTGTCATACCAAGACGTTGACATACAAATAAGGAGGTCTCAACTTGGAGTTAAATATGAAACATTGACCACTTATCTCACAAAACAAACTTAAATTGTTCGAGGACAGTAAGTTTAATCACGACTCGCAACGTGGCACGAGTGACAGGGAGGCTACAAAATGTACAGTGAATGCACAGAGGATCAACAGAGAGACGAAAGAAAAGCAACCAGGTACAAATTACACTGAATATAACTAAACTTTTCCATCCTCCACCAGAATTGAAATTATATAAAGGATTGAATAAAGTTGAAATAAGAACTAAAAATAGTTTAAAACAAAAAAAAATGTGAAGGGAATTCATCCTAAAGGGAATTATCAGGACAACTAAGATGATGTAGGTAGTGAAATCAAATTAAGATTGAAGAAATCGGGAACTGCCGCAAGCATTTCAGTGATTCCCACTACTCATCTATTGGAGGCAGGTGCACTGTGCACATGCTGAACAAGTATCATCTGTGGCTCGGCTTTAAAAATGCCACTGCATCAGCTGGTGAGGGGAATGCTGGAGTTTGTTAATGGGGCAACTGGGGAATAAGTGCAGCAGCACTCCCTGAAGATAGTCAGCAGCTGCCCCTCAATAACCAGCCCCACACTATCTACTCCAGAAATGGAACCGCATGTTGAGGCATGTGTTAGGAGGATCGGGTCATGTCTGGTTATGAAAGAGACCCCAGATCCGGGTGTTGCCATTGTGGAAGAGGTCCATGACATTACGAGTGATGTATTGTGCCATTAAGCAATTGAAAGCCTTCCGCCTCAATCTAATGCAATTGTCAATTTTGGAGATGGTGAAGGAAGGCAAGGAAGAAGTGTTGGAGAGAGGTCCACAGGATAACAGTGATTCAGGCTGCAGGAACAGTGAGGGTTATAAAGCCTGTGCATTGGTGGGAAGCATTGGTTCCAATCCAAGTACCCGCCCACTGAATGGTTCTGCAGTTCCTTTTGCTGAAAAATTGGCAGCAACGGTGGTGTGAACAAAAAGAAAGGCCTGTGGGGTATCCTGCTTCTGAAGAGACCATGGCCACATTCATGTGCTGATGGAAACTGATTTTGCGCACTTTGGCAGCAGGGTGACAGGAAAAGTAAGATAACAGGGGAAGGTACCTGGGGCGGTGAGATCCCTTCCAGGCATTGAGTGGTGAAAGGAGATTCATTGGTACCTTACTTAGCATTCTGAAGCATTTCCAGGAATAATAGCACTGTTGAATCAGCACAAATTTGGGGCATAAGTGTTAAATAGGGAGATACATGTTACTGATAGTGATGCTGTCTTGGGACGTGCCTCCCAAAGCTGGTCATAAACCTAACATGAATCCTGTCCCTCTACTTACCAATAATTCTTGATTAGTACAGTTGTCAAGTGGTTATGAGGGGAAGGCAGGAGAATTGAGTTGGGAGGGAGAGATAGATCTGCCATGATTGAATGTCGGAGTAGACTTGATGGCCCAATTCTGCTCCTATTCCTTACGCCTATCCTTTTTTTACGGAGATGCTGCCTGACCCGCTGAATAACTCCAACACTTTGTGTCTATTAAATTAGATTAGATTAGATTAGATTAGATCCTTTATTTGTCATTCAGACCTTTCGGTCTGAACGAAATGTCATTGCCTGCAGCCATACATATAATAATAAACAACAAAACACACAATAAACACAAATTAACATCCACCACAGTGAGTTCACCAGGCACCTCCTCACTGTGATGGAGGCAAAAGTCTTAAAGTTACTGTCTCTTCCCTCCTCATTCTCCCTCTGCGCTGAGGCGATATGTTGTTACCCCACCGGGCGATGGTAGTCAGTTCCGCGGCTCAACTGAACTCCGCAGCTCGGGGTGGTCGAAGCTCCCACCCTCCAGTCCATGGCCATGGTCTCTTCAGAAGCAGGATACCCCACAGGCCTTTCTTTTGTACTAAACTATCTTTAGTACATGTTTATTTGGTTTATGTGCGATTCCCCGACTCTATTCTTGTGGTTGCGAGCAGGAGCATACCACTCAGCCCCTCAAGGCTGCCCCACTCTGGATGATCTATACTGACCTCAACCCCTCTTCTGGGCCTCAATTCCTTACTCTCTCAAAAATGTATATAACACCACCTTAAATGATCAGGTCTCCACCACTCACAGAGCCGAAGAGCTGCAGAGATTCATTGCCCTGTGGGAGAAATCTCTTAAATGGCATAGCAAGCTATAACAATCATGAGCAATAAATGTTGACCCAGGTCCTAAAACAGTGAACAATTCATCCTGCCGGTGCCCTCAGCTGATTGTAGATTCTAAGTCCCAGCATCAGTTCAGCTACACAGGTGAGACACTGCAGTGATCCTCTAGCTTCTGGAACCAACAGTAGCCATGTCATGGCAGCCATGTCGGCACATAGCAAGATCCCACACACATCAGCAAATTTAATGTCCAGTTGCCATTTTTTTTTAAATGGTTTAGTTCTTGAGGGATTTCACTAATTTCTGTCATGATCTCTTCAAGTACTGCAAGTTTAACATCTTGCACAGGTTCTGTGAATGGATTAACACAGCAAGTTGGTCTCTTGTGTCCTGCCGAGAAATTTGAACCTTTATACACTCCACGTACTACAATCTAAACCATAGGAAAATGCCAAGTCTGATTGTACAGCAGAAATAAGATTAGATTTTGGTTCAGACCAACCTACACGCTCATTTCCACTAAGAGGAACAATTTACACATGACCTCAGACTGCTCTGGATTTGGATTGCATTCAATCATCTGGAACGGTTTCCTATTCCAGGCTGTACACATTCCCGCTTGCTATTCTACTGCTGTTTTTTAAAAGGTGAATTTTATTAGACATGGAGAGGTCTTTGAATGTAATGCATTCTTTGGATAAATTAAATAACAATGAAATGAAAAGGCACGTGATGTGACAATCTACTTGATGTTTTCACCTCAGATTTCTGCTGAAGTATCTGCATACCGCACAGTTCCAGATGAAGGAACAAGGAACTGCAGATGCTGGTTTATGATAAAAAGACACAAATTGCTGGAATAACTCAGTGGGTCAGGTTTAAGAAGGTGGTATCAGACAGGGTTCATGAGGAATATAAATCGAGTAGAAAAGAACTCAAGCGGGTGAACAGAAGGGTTGATTTCATTCAGGGCATTTCATTCAGGGCATTTTCCATACCAGGGCATCAGAAATGTCCTCGTTCTTCAGGGAACGGGGATTCCCCTCCGCCACCATAGATGAAGCTCACAACAGGGTCTCATCCATACCCCGTAACACTGCTCTCTCTCCCCATCCCCGCACTCGCAACAAGGGCAGAGTCCCTCTGGTCCTCACCTTTCACCCCACCAGCCGGCAAATACAACACATAATCCTCCGCCATTTCCGCCACCTCCAACGTGACCCCACCACTCGCCACATCTTCCCATCTCCCCCCATGTCTGCCTTCCGCAAAGACCGCTCCCTCCGCAACTCCCTTGTCAATTCTTCCCTTCCCTCCCGCACCACCCCCTCCCCGGGTACTTTCCGTTGCAACCGCAAGAAATGCAACACCTGTCCCTTCACCTCCCCCCTCGACTCCATTCAAGGACCCAAGCAATCGTTCCAGGTGCGACAAAGGTTCACCTGCATCTCCTCCAACCTCATCTACTGCATCCGCTGCTCTAGGTGTCAGCTGATTTACATCGGGGAGACCAAGCGCAGGTTGGGCGATCGTTTCGCCGAACACCTCCGCTCAGTCCGCAATAACCAACCTGACCTCCCTGTGGCTCAGCACTTCAACTCCCCCTCCCATTCCCAATCCGACCTCTCTGTCCTGGGTCTCCTCCATTGCCAGAGTGAGCAACAGCGGAAATTGGAGGAACAGCACCTCATATTCCGCCTGGGGACCTTGCGTCCGGATGGCATTAACATTGAATTCTCCCAATTTTGCTAGCCCTTGCTGTCTCCTCCCCTTCCTTAACCCTCTAGCTGTCTCCTCCCACCCTCCTATCCGCCCGCCCTCGGGCTCCTCCTCCTCCCCTTTTCCTTCCTTCCCCCCCCCCCCACCCCCCATCAGTCTGAAGAAGGGTTTCGGCCCGAAACGTCGCCTATTTCCTTCGCTCCATAGGTGCTGCTGCACCCGCTGAGTTTCTCCAGCAATTTTGTGTACCGGCTGATTTCATTCAGTGGGTCTTCAGCCATTGCACATTAAACTCTGGAATTCCCTTCCTGCTTTTTTCATCATCTCTCGGTCTTAAAATCCACCTGTTAGGCAAAAATGCTAATCTTCCTATGTGCCTCAAGGTCAAGTTCTAATCTGGCAATAAGGTTGAAATGTTCTATAAGGTTTCAGGTATTATGTCAGGATCATAGATCTGCTGCCTCAGTTCCAGCAACCCGGGTCAAGCCTGACTTCTGAATTTGCACCGATCTCAGGCACAAAATGCTGGAGTAACTTAGCGGGACAAGTAGCATCTCTGGAGAGAAGGAACGGGTGATGTTTTGGGTCGAGACCCTTCTTCGAACTCTGAATTTGCACCCTTTCCCTGTGACCACATGGGTTTCCATTGTGTGCTTTGGTTGCTCATACATCCCAAAGACACGCTGCTTGGTAGTTTGAAGAGTCACTATAAATCCCCCAAGCAGAATCTGGGGTAAATTGATCTAACGTTGTAGATCAAGGGTAGACATCCAGGCCAGGACAGCATCAGTTACTGGGTGAATGGCTTTGATGCCACCAGGAAAAAGCCTCGGTGGGCAGTCATTCACAATGTATGGGATGGTCTGGTCTGGATGACCTCAGTCGCAAGCAGGGCTGTCTGTCATCTCCCACGTATGCAGGCTGTTCTTGCATGGAGGGTGCGGATTATGTTCAGGGTTAGCCATTGCTTACGATGGAGGACAAAACCTGGTGGTTTCATTGTGGGGTCTGTGATGATCTCTCCGTTGTTGGTGTTGGCATCTTTCCAGGCTCTGTGCCACTCAGTCTTGGTGTCAAAGTTTTCCAGGGATTTAACGGAAGACCAGAAGAGTTTGCTGGACTTCAGGCACACGTTGGGCAGATTGTTCAAGTCAGCATGGATGGGAAGGTCAGGGTTAGCCTCGATGGTGCACCAATCTTTCAACATGCTCTCCCTTCTGCATATGCTGGGAGTTGCGATATGAGAGAGGACACGGAGCCACTGCAAAGGTATTGACTTAAGCGTCTGTGTGATGACCCACATTGCAGAGTTAAGGACAGTCAAATCATTTAGTGTGGCAACTATTAGCCCAAGCTGTTTAGCAAAACTAGGCTGTTGAGTAGACTAGGACTAAGCTTGTGGTACGGAGGGTGTGTGCATTGGATCCCCAGCTGTTGCCTGCAAGTTTCCTGATGATATTGACCCTTGCTTTCAGTTCATCAGCCACCCTCTTCAGGTGTTCACAATAGGTGAGTGTGCGATCCAGGGTGACTCCGAGGTACTTGGGGAATTCTTCATTCTTCACCAGCTTACCACAAAAGGACACTCGGACCTTTGCATTGGCGAGCCGATTGCTGAGTTGAAAGGCAGTGACAGTTGTCTTAGATGGGTTAGGGCGAAGTCGCCAGAAAGTGACGTACTCCTCCATCCGCTTCAAGTCTTGGGTTAGCACTCAGCTGATAGCCTCAAGGGCAGGTCAAGGGCAAGTTCATCTGCATATGCAAACTTCCTGGCGGAGGTAGTTGGCATGTCACTCACGTAAATGTTGAAGAGTAGGGGAGCTAGGACAGAGCCCTGGGGGAGACCATCATTCAGGGAACCGACAGAGCTGGTCTGGTTCCCAAAGGAGACCCTAAATCTACAGTTGCTGGTTTGGCACTTCAAGATTCTGGAAGCTTTCAACAACAGACCATGCCTCCACACGATATCATAAGCTGATGACAGATCGATGAGAGCAACACCAGTTTTCAGGGCACGTTGGAAGCCAGCCTCTTGGTAGTGAGGGCAAGGACTTGATCTGCGCAGCTTCTACCAGGTCGAAAGCCAGCTTGCTGTCTGGGCAGAACAGGTCCAGGACAGGTAAATTGATGGGAATGTGAGGAAAATAGGATGAGTGTAAATGAGTGCTTGATGGTCAGCACAGGACAGATGGGCCGAAGAGCCTGTTTCTGTGCTATGGAACCTAAGTATGATTGTTATTGAGGAAGGATTTGGCAACATTTAAATGAGACTGTACGCCAGTTATCTGTGAAGCATTTAAAAAGTGGTTGCAAACAAATGAGGTGTGATTTTAACTCCAGTAGTGTAATTGTCAGCTCTAAACAGTAGACAATGCAACAATATTCATTCTAATTGTACCAGATATGCACAAGACACTTGGGCCACAGATGCTAGCATGTTCCACGAAAAGGAAAAGGAGAGGAGGGGGATGTGGGATGCTTTGCAAAACAGCAGGACACCCCCGACACATTTCTGCAACCAAAAAAGCGCATCTGGATCATAGCCACCACAGCAATGTAGGAAATGCAGCAGCCAATTTACGCGGAACAAGTTCTGATTTTAGACTTGGGAAACGGTAGCAGACCTATTTAGATCTGACATGACCTGACAATTGTGATTAACTTCTCCCTCAGCGTGGAATGTTACAGCACAGGGAAGTAGTGCCACGTCGAGCCGAAACAGAGCCACTGGAACCGCTTAAGAAATGAATCAGTAATTGAGTGCCATGTTGTCTGATTAACCTCCTCGCCAGTGAAAAACCACATGCAAATTTAAACAACATGTTCCCTCCGCAACATCAGGCAAGGCTTGGGCAGATGCTGGGAAGTGTTTATATAATTCATGATTTGGTGGTTAAAGTGCACAGGGCCCAGCTACTGCACAACTGCTGCTGAGGACACTGTCCACTCACCTCTCCTGGCTTCTTGGAAGATTTTGATCTGTTCTTTTCCATTGGCTGTTTTCTACTTCCCGATTTACTTAGGTGAGTCTGTATCCGTTTTATATAAATTTGAAAAGGGATGTTTCCAAAACAGGTTAGCAGCCTGCTCAGGTGCTTGTGAACAGTGTAACCTCTCTAGTGTGGCGTCATCCCTATAAATCCTTTTTGTTGCATTTTCCATGTGTGAATTCCAAGTGCCGGTAGCTAAAATCCACGGGACCCGGTGGTCCGCTGGTGTGTGCAATCCCTGTCAGCAGAAAGAGCTCCTGATTTTGTAGTTACTCACCAATGATGCCGCATGGATCCAATCTCTGAACGCAATCAAGCTAGCAATGGAAGACTGTCTCCAGTGAACACAAGGGTCCCGACCCGAAATGTCACCTATCCATGTTCTCCAGAGATGCTGCCAGTCCTGCAGAGATATTCCACCACTTTGTGTCATTTTGTGTGAACCAGAATCTGTGGTTCCTCGTTTCTCCAGAAAGATGCTGGTTGTGCTTCAGCATTGATGCAGCAGAGCCGGAGGACATTTGACTTTGCAGTTTCCACCGGGAGCTTGACAGCAACTCAAGGAGATCCATTCAAGGGGCCTGAACCTTGAGTGCTGCATAACCCATGATAACGCCCCACTCTAACTGTACACTGCACTAAATCTAGGAAACAAGTGGCTGCTTAGCCCTGGTTTGATCAATATATTGTAACCTTACCATAACAGCAGATTATTACAACACCACCATACCTGAAACAGGGCCCTAATGCAACTATAATTCTTAATTCTTAATTAGCTATTGCAGCAACAGTACCAACACAGTTAGATTGCCTCAATACACCAAAAGCTCAGGATCAATCCTGACCACAGATTATTTATGAGTGGTTTATATGTTCTCCTTGTGGTTTCCTCCAGGTCCTTTAATTTCCTCTGAAGATGTGTGGACTGGCAGCTGATTGGCCACTGTAAAATGGCCCTGGTGTGCAGGTGAATGTTAGTATTAGTGTTTGATGATCGGTGTGAACTCAGTGGGACATATCTCACTGCTGTGTGACTCCATGAGTCCATTAAAACCAAACATAATTGCAGATTAGTTGGAATCCTAATACAACTGCTGACTGGTAAAACTGTCTAACTATAGATGATTGCATTCCTAGTATCATTGATCTATTAGAGCCCAGTTTACCTTTATGTGATTTAATTCCGTATGAGTGTATGCTATTAAAGTATTACATAGGCTATTCCATCTTTGTGGTTAAAAAGCAGCAAGTGTGTAATTTTAGAGTTTACAGCCTTAACTCAACTATTCCAACTCCTGTAAAACGAGAAGCTATTGTAACCCCAGTTAAAATTGCATGTTTTTACAACTCTGTATCTTATATCAGCTTCAAGATAGCATGCAAGCCATGATATTAACCAGTTGATCTACAACAGGGCCAATCTCAACAAAGACTGGTGTCAAACAAAGCTACAGCATTGTTCCTATTAACAATCCCAGAGGGAGTGGAGGTAATCGTCAGAATCAATACAACATTACACTTCATCACCCAAACCTCAGCCACCTTTTGATGAGTGCAGACACTGATTATGAAATTCACCATCATAAGGTCATGTCATAAGTGATAGGAGTAGAATTAGGCCATTCGGCCCATCAAGTCTACTCTGCCATTCAATCATGGCTGATCTGTCACTCCCTCCTAACCCCATTCTACTGCCTTTTCCCCATAACCCCAAACACTTGTAATGAGTTATCTGTTGTTGCAGTCTAATGCCTATCAAAGCAATCATCACTTTAAACAGGGATGATTGAGAAACAGCACAATATTGGTGATTAGTGAGTTTATAATTTTGTTATGCATCCATTTCCCTATTTGCAGGGGCTTTGATGCATTCACGTCTTTTGAAATGCAGGGGCGTTAACCTTCAATGCATCATTTGGTTGATTGAGGGAAAGGCTATCAGCAGAGCAAGATCTCAGATGAAGCACAAAATGCATGATCTTAAGAAGTAACAACCTAGAACAGGCATCTCAAGGCACCAGTGTAGCAACTCCACCTCAGAACCTCTGATACTGGAGCAGAAGCAAGTCATCCTCTGTGCCGAAGGATTGCCCAAAAGGAACGTTGCCTCATCCCTGGGATACCCTTTGACTATCAAAGCCCCAAGATATCTACAGACTATTCCATACTTAGTCCAACAGCAATTTCTTACAGCATTAGTACAACTGTAAGCACCTCCAACTAATCATCAGGAAAAAACAACAGATCTTGGAAATCTACAATAAAAAATACAAGATATTGGAAACACTTAGTAATTTAGGCGGCTTCTGTGGGATGAGAAACAGTTAATATTTCACATCAAAGACCATTTGTCAGCACTGCGAAGGAGACAAAAAGAAGCTTGATGAGCTGCAGAGAGGATGGGGAGATATCCTATTGTCAACATACACATCCCCTTCCTTAGCTTCCCTGCGGTTTGACAAGATTCTCTTGACTATCCCAGTACTGACGAAGGATCTTCGACCTGAAACATTGACTCCTTTCTCTTCCCACAGGTGCAGCCTGACCTGCTGAATTTCCAGCAGGTTCTGTTTTCATTTTATGTAAGTAGCTCCAGCCTAACGTGCCATTAAGTGAAGCCTGAGAACTACGAGGAAGGTTTCTGTTTTCACAAAAGTATAACTACTTCTCATTGTAATAAGTGATTTGCAAACAAAGCTGACCTTTTAAAGATCACATGTCCTTTACAATCCTGAGCAGCCTTCAGTTTCACTATCAAATTGTTAATTAGAAGGAAATATAACGTTATCTTCCTTTGCAAAAACTGTTGCTGTGATTTTGCCATCTATATTTTCTTTTTACAAACTTGCACAATTTATATATAAATTTATATATATATGTTATGCTTTTGTGGGTTTGTCTGAGTGCATATGCCTGTGATGCTGTTGCAGCAAAACTTCCATTGTACCTGTATCTCAATGTACTTGGATATGTGACAATAAACTCGACTTAACATGAACAGATACTGTTCTAAAGTCCAAAGTTATTTTATGTTGAAAGACATATTTAAATGGAAGTTGTTGCTATTTTAATTGTGCGCTAAATGAAACAATGAAATACTTGACGTGAAGATAGAGCATTCTAAGCATCCTGCTTGAGAAAGCAGTCTTTGCCACTGACGCCTCAGGGCTCAGTTAATGTGGTGTTGTACTACACAGCCAGAAAGGTCTTTTTATTGTTATAGATATCTTATCACAAGTTTAAAAACAACCTCAATTAAGTAACTGAGTGGATTAATGTTGGGACAGTGAATATTTGTGTGTGTGCATGTGTGTCTTTGGTTTGAAAATCATTTGATAAGGCACAACAGACTAAGCATGCATAGGACTGAACTTCATGATGTTAAAAGAAATGATAGGAAATGCAGTACATGAAGGGTTAAGAGAGTTGAAAGGGTGCTCATATTCTGTTTGTTTGAGAAGGTTTCCAAGGGTTTGGGAACAGTGTTCCTCTTGTGCCTCTGGTTAAACGGCCTGCATTAGTAACACACTCACAAAGAACATGGATGCAACAACAAAGTGAAGAGTGAACAAGATAATGGCAAACCAGACTCTCCAGTGAAAGTGGAAGTTGTCAATCCTGTTATAATGTTTGAAGTGAAGCATTCTTGGAGAAATCAGATGCTGACACAATATCATTTGCCAGTACCATTTCAGGAGAATGATGGGGGGAGAATCGCCTGGTAGGTCACAAACCATACATCTAAAATACTTGTCAAAAAGCAAATACCAGAGCAGATATAAAGATTTTTTTATCAGGCTAGAGATTTATAATCCCCAAGATGAAAGGGTGGCATTGTCAGATTTTCTAGGGATAACTGGCATGCGGCTGATGATGGACAATTTGTAGGATCAACGGCCAAGGCTAGGGTGTGGGACTAAAACCAAATGCTCGTTGGAACAGCCGGCTTGGGTGTGACAGGCCAATTGGCCCCCTTCTGTGCTGCAAGATTCTAATGCTGTATTATTAGTTAAATAATTATAGGCCCCTGGAAAAGAAAGCAGTAATCTTGCATTGTGCTTCTATTGAACAGTACAGGTAATTTGCAAAGCTCTTATTCATATTGAGAGTGTGTACAATTTTTGTGTTAGCCTCCTAAGGGCTACTTTAACTGGGTGGAGGAGGAGCTATAACTATTATTTTCACAAGGCATATAAGGACCATTTAAAACACCAATATAGGCCATCCTTGGGTAACTAGTAGATTTCAGTTTTCAATCATTTACCACAGTTGGATAACTGAATTTGTGGGTCAGTATCACATTTCCCTTTTGGGGGTATTGGGCCATTACTTAATACCAGTTGCCCTGATGCCTACAATACAACTCCAATTGGGTTTCATCAGCTCCAAAGTTCTTTGGGATGTTCCAGACTGATGAAGCGGATGTGGAGAAGCAAGCACTTCCCTCTTCCTTTTTCTGTACCTTTGGAATATTGGAAGCAGCTGCATCTATGCTGGTGCAGTGTGACAGTGCTCCTGTTGATTAATGGCACCTCAGTCATGGCACTCAGCTCCCTGGTTCAACAGGAAGCCAGTTAGACCCATCAAATGGGAGTATGGGGCTGGGATTGGTTCGGGAAGAGGTGAGCCCTGAGGCAGCAAAGCAAGAGGCGAAGGTCGACGTGTTCATAAATGTCGTCAGGCTTCTGAGAGGAATGCTGTCCTTGAGAGGACCTGCCCTGTGGAGCACCTTTTGAATTTTTGTGGGTGGACGAGCCTTCAGCAGTCTGACTCCCATTTCGCAGAAGTCATCCGCTGTCTTGGTGCTGGCAGCGATGAAGTGTCCCTCCTTGATTCCCGATCAGTGCCTATGATACCAGAGCTAGCCATGCGACTATCAGAATCCTCTAGGACACTCTCTCATTAGAGTCATGCGTCCAGAATCTCTGAGAGATACAGCGCAGAAACAGGCCTTTCAGCCCAATGAGTCCAGGCCAACCATCATACTCCCATTTACACTAAGCCTACACAAATCTAATTTACTGTGTCTTTCACACAGCTTTTACCACTCATCTACACACCAGGGAGAATGTACAGTGGCCAATTAACCTAGCAAATTACGCATCTTTAGGTTGTGGGAGGAAACCAAAACACTCGGAGGAAAGCTACGCGGACACAGGAAGAGCACAAACTCCACACCCACAATATTGAACCTGAGTCTCTAGCACTGTGAAGCAGCGGTTCTACCAAAACGACCATCCCTTGTCCTTTCATACATCATTGCACTGGAGCAGATGATCCATTCTTTCCTAACTCACCCCTGGCCTCCCCAGTCACACCAAGCTTCTACTTTGCTTTCACCCTGCACCGTGCTCACCCACATTCTCTTGGATACCTCCATGGCCACATCTCGTATACCCTGGACTTTGCAAGTTTCAGTACAACTCCCATAATCCAGCAATCTCAGGACTTTGACCTTGTCAGATTGGCAGATTGGTAGTGGTTTCTATTGGTACCTTAGCATTCCTTTAATTTGCTTTTTTTTAATGTTATCCAGTCTGACAATATTTTTTTCAGTGAACCAGGTAAGATGAACGGCAGCACATAAACCAAGTAGCAAGGAGGGTGGGAACCGGTTGAGTGAAAGGGAACATTTGAACTGGGATTGGATGAGTGAAAGGGAATGTGAGAAATTGGACCATGGTGAGAGGAAGGCTGCATGTGAAAGAGAATCCTGGTAAGTTTAAATGCAGCACAGGAATTTGGAGCTGGGTGACTGGAAAAAGAGGATGGCAAATTTTGCCTGGTGAGCAAGATGCTGAACCATTAGAGTAAGATTGTATACTGGAACAAGGCTTGAATAGCATTTACAGTCACAACTCAGTAACACTGAGAGTGGGAGATACGAGGACAGGCCATACCCCACATATTATATCACAAAGTCTAGGTGACACCTCAGTGACTGAGGGTCCTGTCTGTGTGGAGTTTCATGTTCTTCCTGTAACTGCGTGGGATTCCCCTAGATGCTTCAGTTTCCTCCTACATCCTAAAGATGAGCAGGCTGGTAGGTGTAACCCCCTGTAAATTGACCCTAATGTGTGGGTGAGTGGTGGAATCTGGGAAATGAATGGAAATGCAAGGGGACCAAAATGGGTTTAGTGTATTATAGATGAATCGGTGCAGACTTGATGGGCTGAAGGGCCTGTTCCCATGTTGCATGACACTATGACCATGAAGATATGAAGAAAGCAGTGCAGTTACAAGTGATTATGGTTGTATTTGTTCCACAGAGGACCCAGGAAGATTGATGAAATTCTGCACAGCCAACCACGATAGATCTTGGCAGGATGAAGAGAGCAAATTTAAAGGGGGTGTAAGAACAAAGAGATAGGGAGGCAAATTATGACAAATCTTTGAGGATGGCAGGTTAGGCTAACAAAACAGTTTACAAAGCAAATGGAATATGGGGTTTTATAAATGCAGATATCAAGAACAAAAGCCAGGAAGCAATGCTAAACGTGCATAAAGACACAGCAGGTAGTCCCAGTTGATCTAATTCTGGGCTCTATATTTTAGGAAAGAGAGGAAAGGCGCTGAGGAGATGTGCATGAATAGATGCAGGATTAGAATTAAGCAGACAGACTGATTGATGCACTGGAACTGTTCTCTCTACAGTAGTGGTAAATATCATGTTTAAAATCATGTCAAGTTCAGATAAAAACAAAGGATACAAGTTTAATATTTCAGGTCAAAGACCTTTCAAAGGATCTTGAAACTGAAAGGTTAACTCTGTTTATTTGTCCACAGATGCTGCCTGGCCCACTGAGTGCTTCTGGCATTCTTTGTTTGTATTCCCCTTTGTTTTTGCTGTGCACAGATATTTTCCAGCTCCTTTCTGCCACATCGGCTGGGTCGAAAGCACATGGTGATCTGTCGCACGTCCATGGCCTCACTCCTTTATCATGGGCAGTAGGAGGTGACTGGGGAAAGCTGTGCTCATGCCCAATGCCAAGGTGGAAGCTGCAGGTCTGCAAAGTGCTCCATCTGGTGGCATGTCTAGGAACTGTCTAAGGTATTGCATCTGAACTTCCATTCAATGAGAAGGGTCCCAACAACCCATCACCAGAATGTCCAAGTGCTGTGCAGCTAATAGTGAAATTCACTAAAAAAACAACTTTTATTTTTTCTTTGTACAATCCAACATAAGCTCCACTGCTCGTGGGCTGAAGGAGACAAGCAATTAAGATTTATTGCCAATTATGAGTTAGAAAACTTTTGAGGCGGTAGGTTTGAGCTGTGTGTGGATCTGTACCAAACATGTTGAAGAACCGGTTGCTAGTTTACTATGAGCAGCAGAATCATTGGAATTTTGCTGTGAATTACTCAAGGCATAATTCACCTGATTGCAAAATTTCAGTTTCCCTATGTTTATATTCTTGCCCTAGCTTAGCAAAGTTTAAACATAATCATCTCAAACCTCAAACCCTTTCTCACTGACGTTCTTCCCCCCTGTCTAGTTGGCTTTTACTCTGCTCAGAATTCCCCTAAAGTCAAGTCGAGTTTGTTTTTACGTGCATAAGTATGGGGAAATGCAGGCACACTAAATCTTGCTTGGAGCAGCATCACACACACATGGACTCAGACAACAGGCAAAAACATAAATTATAAATTTATTACGCATGAATTACACATAAAATTCTACTACAGTGAAAAGATGAAAGACCACAAAAGATACAATGTACTAGTGCAAAACGCAATTAGCTAATCAAACGTCTCTGAGGTGCAGCCTCCGAAGGGTGAAGGAACATTGCTGAATATCAAAAACCGATTGGAGGAGAATGAAAAGAAAAAGACCTGAAGAACTTGACACAACTGGATGGAAAAACATTGATGATAAGGACTGCAGGCTCAACTCACCTGCCTGTCATTTAATGTGTGACTCATCCCTCACACGTTACAATCTACTTACAGAGTATTCCATTTTTTTAGAAACAAGCAGTTCTGGATCTTTAAAGGGGTTTATCATCCGTTCTAAATCTTCCCCTCCCACCGCTGTCTCTACGCCAACTCTTGCCTTGACAGCTGCACTGCCTAGCTGGGTGTATTATAAAGAATACGCTCGCTGTAGAGAGAAATGTCTTTTCCTAAAGCATTACCAGTCTGTACAATGGTGAATGTCATTCTGCGATTGTGTAGTTCAAAGCTACATTTAACTTATGCCATCAAAACCATTTGGACACTGGAGACAGTTTCCTGCTCTTTGCCAAGGGCAAAAGATCTGTGGATGGAGAAATCAAACATCTTAATAAAATTGCTGCAGTAGATACTTCCGATGTCAGGAGTGGGCAGTGTGCCAGCACAAAGTTTCTAATACCAAGATTCCCATGATGAAAAGTCAATTCTGCAGCATGTTTCAGCATTGCTGTTTATTCTGAGGGGCAGTGGACGTTTTTTTTTTACAAATCACCAAATATAATGAGGGCCAAATATAATGAAATCCTGAGTTTTCATCATACTCATGGGTTCTCCCCTCTTGTCAGTCTTCTAATCTCCTGCTGTGGCTGGTCTGGGGGGATGGGAGGGAGGTTGAAGGGGTCTAATGGACAAAGGGCACAAACCCCAAGTCTTAGGTGTATCATCCCAGAGCTATAGCATGGGAAATCTACTGGCCATGAACCATCAACTCACTAATCTCACATTAATCCCATTGTTAAAATTATTATGATGCTATGCTATGATCAATAAAGGACCCCGGTTTTGTACATAAGAAATATGAGCAGAAATTCAAGCCTGCTTTGCATATAAATATGTAAACGAGGCTGCTCTGAACTTGGCAACACCCTTTTCCTGCCTGTTCCCCATGTCCATTCTCCCACTGCTCCAAGATCTGACCATGATACCCTTGAATGAATCCACCTCCATGGCTCTTTAGGTAAAAATCTCTGGAGACTCACATCCTCCTGGGAAAATAAATCCAGGCTTGACTGACCTAAATGGCTGATTCTTCACCTTGACTAGATACGCTGTTTCAAGATACACCCATCTGGAGAAACATCCTCTCGGCATCCATCTAATCAATTGCCCTCAGGATTTTACATGTTTCCGTGCAATCATTGATCATCAATCATTCTGCTGTTCTTCAGTGAACATAGTTAGGCCCAACGTTCAAACTTTCCTCCTATGCCAATCTCCTTCATACTGGGGATCATATAGGAAACTGCAGTGAGCTGTCTCTATCCAATGCAAGAATATCCTCAAAAGATAGACATAAAAAGCTGGAGCAACTCAGCAGGTCAGACCGCATCTCTGGAGGAAATGAAGATAGACAGAAAAAGGTAGAGTAACTGAACTGGTCAGACAGCATCTCTGGAGTATAGGACTAGGTGACATTTTGGATCGAGACCCTTCTTTAATATAAAGGGATCGTTTACCTATCTATCTTAATACTGCAACAACACCACATCAGCTCCAACAGTTCATTTCACACACTCACACACAGACACATGTGAGTGCACACACAGCTATGAATATAAAATGGTTATATCTGGGCACATCTGATTTTAAAATATACCACTGCACATTTACATACAGATAACATTTAGTGCTACTTACAGTGTATCATTTAGGCATAATGCGTGTTAATTTGTCTTTTTTTATGTACACTTTGTCATCCATACCTAAAGCACACCATTTTTAATGACAAACTAACCCTCATTAATCCACTGAATAGTAAATTTCCTCTGTAGCTTCAAGCTCAGTAACACATTTTAAATTAAGTTGCAATTTTATAAACTGGTGTGAATGTGATTACATAAAATACAATAAAAAGAAAAAAAGAGTGTATGTTGTTGGAGTGAAGAATATGGTGTCAGACATTATTTTGCACCCTTCAATCTGAAAATGTTTTGTCCTGTTAAATTCTGGCAACGTAAGAGTGTTTGGGAACTCACTGAACTACATAAAAAACTATCACATGTATTTGGCTTAACATTATGTGCTGAGTTCAATGAGCAATTAACATGGAAATGCACCAATACCATAAAAAACGCGGGGAGGTTAAGTGTGAGACCTTGTCTTCTGGAAGCTGCCAGCAAAGAGCGACAAATTGTTCTGCGACCTGCATGATTCACAGGCCCCTGACCTGGGGAGGTTACATTATCATCTGGTCAAACCTCACAATGCTTTCCAAGACTGGAAAAGCTGTGAGAAAGGTTGTTGTTGGCACGTCAGAAAGACGGAAGAGAGCAGAGGGAAATAAATAAGGAACGCCCATGCTTAAAGTTTAAGCAATTGAAATCCTCACAGTGAAGAAGGGTCCCTGGGAGAGGAGCATGAGGAATGGAGAATGGAGTGAGCAAAACATTGCGAAGGAAAGATAGGGAAGGAGGGGAGAAAATCAAAGGCATCTCGATGGAGGAGGAGAGGAATGATTTGACTTTGAGGAATAAATTTCCCCATTTCTGGCTGATTACATTAATGGGGGTTGGCTCAGAATTCTATCACACCAATAGGTCAACTGTCCTTGTAAATTCAGAACTGCACATCAACGGGGAAGAAAAATGTAACTGAAATTCTTCTATATTACTGGGAGCATATTTGGGAGTGGAGGACATGTGTACAATATCTCATCACTTTCCAGTGGTTAAAGGGACAACCAAAAGATCTATGACATTCAAAGCATATCTGTGTGGTGCACAATTTCCCAGGAAATGGCAGCGAAGGGCTTGCATGGGACTCAGATACATCAGATGCGGCATCATATAGTCTCTGAAACATGCTCAGACCCAATCTGTTAACCCAAGATTTCTTCAACAAATAAAATCCTTGAAAAGGAGAAAGCAACAAAGGCAACGCATGAACAGCAAGAAGATAATCCGGTTCTCAACCTTCCTTTGCCATTCAATTAGCTCATTGGTCATGATAAATCTTAACTTTATTTACTTGCCATGGTTCCATATCCCTTAATGCCTGATCCAATCAAAACTCCATCAATTGTATCTATTTTCCATTGGCCCTCTATGTGAGCAGCTGTTTGAGTGAGAGAGCTCCCAAAATCTATTGTCCTTTTTGTGTTTAAGGGTAAATTAACACCTGTGTTAAGGTTATGCCCCACTTGTTCCCCTGCGAGACTTTCTGTAACGATGTCTCAGGGACAATCTCAGAGAAGGCTCCTTCTTCCAATTAATGTCTAAATTATTTCCCCCCCCAAGGTGGAAATTTAACAAAAAGGGATATTTATAGAGCATCGGCAACAGTTCTCACCTGCCAAAGTAGCCAGCTAGCAATAGCATTGCTTGTTCTCAGAGCAGCTTGCTCCTGTCTTTGCCAGGTAGCAGTCCTGGCAAAACATCCTCCTGAGCCGTTATCTCAGCCGAATTTACTTCCTTGTAATATCACTTGTATGTGGTGTAGTGGGTACAGGTGCAATATTGGAGGTGCCTTCATTTGGAGGGGTTGTCAACCAAGATTTTGGCTGCCTTTTGATCTTTGCAGAGTAGACCCCATGTAATTCCATGGAAGAAGAACATATCCATAACATTTCCCCTACATAAATATTACCTGCTATTATCATATTACATTCTGTGGGATCTTGTTCTGTGCAGATACATTGACACTGTCCCTGCAGTTCTGGACCAACTACAGTTATTAACTATGAAGCTTTTCCACATGTTCAAAACGACTGCAGTGCAATGCCTCTTCCAATGACTAAAGCTACCCATTGGTGTGGTACTGTGGTGCACAGAAGTAGGAAGATCTCAGTTTCAGTCTCAGGGCAGAGACAAGTGGAATAGTTCTTGGTCAGTTGAGAGTACGCTCTGAGAAACAAGGTGGAAACAATGTATGCAGGTATCCTATCCACCGTCATGTCTGGGCTGGAACCTATACTCATGGAGACATTCAACACAGGCAGTTAAGACCTGGCTTGCCTGTGACATTACTGGATGACCTGACCTGCAACATGGAATCACAGAAGGATACAGCATGGCACCAGACCCCTTAGCCCACTGAGCATGCACCAACCATCCATTAACAATTTATACCAATTTTACATCAGTCCCATTTTGTAATCCCCCACATTCTCATCAACTACCCCCCTCCCCCCTCCCCCTCCTCACCTTACACACAAGGTATAATTTACCCAAACAAGCTGCATGTTTTTGAGACGTGGGCAGAAACCTGAGAACTGGAAGGAAAGCTATGTGGTCACAGGGAGAACGTTCAAACTCCACACAGGCAGTGCCAGACGACAGGTTTGAACCTGACTCTTTGGCACTGAAAGACTCAACTAGCTGTGCTACTGTGTTACCCAAACTTCTGGGTTCATGCACTGACCTTGGCCAATCAAGATAATTCAACTCCCTCATGTTTGATTTCCTTCAAGGAGTCCCAAGGACTAAAAAAGAAAATAATAAGGAACTTAGGAACAACAGAAACATTCAGCTACATTTTGTGTCCAAACTTTGCAGGAGCTCCCACTTCCATGGGATAGGGAGAGTCGACAACAGATTATTAACCCAAACTGGCACAGACATTACTCAGCTCCAACACTCTAAAACACCAGGAGGGGCAGCTGAGGGAGACCAACGTAATTGAAAGGCCAGAAAGAATCAGGAGAGTAAATAGCACTTGGGCTGATGATTAATCTGCTCACAAAGGGAAACAGGGAGATCAAAGTATAAGCAAACACTGGTGTAATTGTGCTGGCCAACAAAAAAAAATGCAGCAGGCTTCAACAACTTGTAAACTGAACTACTACACCTCAAAAAAACAAAAGGGTCCCGAGGAAATTTTCACTTTGCAATCAAGATGACAACTGAAGGCATAAGAGTGCAGCAGGTCAAGGGAGGGACTGTGGGCAAGGCCACAGTTCAAGGCCCTCCTGCCATTGCACAAATTAGTTTAAAATTACCATGAAAACCCCTTGAGCAATTTACTTTAATGAGTTTGTAAATGAATGATAACTGATTGTGAGTTGTAGAAGACTTTCGTGAGGCTGTTCAGTTTTAGTCACTCTGCTATAGGAAATATGCCATGTCTGTTTTTCGTCTTTTTTTAATTTTTAGTGTGTTTTAAAAGTTTGTGTAAAAGTTCTCTGGTTTGTTTTATGTGGGGTCGGGGAAAACTTTTTTTCAGTCTCTTACTTTGCCGGAGATGCGATTATTTTCCGGATTGTATCCCCAGTCATTCTGCGGCCTAACATCGATGGAACTGGAGGCCTCCTTGGACTGACTTTGAGCCCTACTGCGGGGCGTGAACTAAACATCAGTTCTGATCCCTTGCCTGGTTTTGCTCCAACCGCGGCGCGGCCTGTGGACTTTACCATCGAGTACTCGCAGTCTCGGGAGAGGACGAGTCGAGAGCTCCAACGACGCAGAGGTTCAACCCGGCCCGACTCGGGGTCAGATTGCTGGCATGGAGGAGCTGACATCCCCCCCGATGCAGAAGCTGATCGCGCCGATGCAGAGGGCCCAAACGCCGCCGGCTACAGGAGTCAAGATCATCCCGTCAACGGAGGGATCGAGGCCTCCGACCTCAGGAGAACAAAGAAGGGAACTTTTTTTCACCTTCCACAGTGAGGAATGTGGAGGAGTCACTGTGGTGGATATTTAGGTTAAAATGTATTTTGTGTATTCCGTTGCTTTTTATTTGTATGACTAACTTGGCAAATAAAATTCTTCGTATGTTGCAAAACATACTTGGTTAATAAAGTATTATTGTGATTGTGATTGATTGTGATTGTGAAGCTGGAGAGGTTGCAGGGAAGATTTACGAGAACAAGATTTGAGGGTTTGAGCTATAGGAAGATATATGTTAGGACTTTAGGTTGAGGGGTGATCTTACAAGGGTGTATAAATACTTGAGAGGAATAGATAGTATAAATGCACATAGTATTTTTTTCCAAAGTAGTGGAATCAAGAACTAGAAGTCATAAGTTTAAGTTTGGAGGGGAAAGATTTAATCAGAATCTGAGGGGAAACTTTTTCACACAGAGGGTGGTGGGTATGTGAAGAAGGGTCTCGACCCGAAACATCAACCATTCCTTCTTGCCAGAGATGCTGCCTGCTGCGCTGAGTTACTCCAGCTTTTTGTGTCTTTCTTGGGAATATAAGTGAATTGCCCCCAGGAAGCAGTTGAGGTACAATAACAACATTTAAAAGTCATTCGTACAGGTGCATGGACAGAAAATATAGAAGGATATGGGCCCAATGCGGGTAAATGGGACTAGCTTAGATGGGGCATCTTGGACAGCATGGATGTTGGGCTGAAAGGTCCGTTTCAGTACTGTATGACTTTATGATGCTGCATTAATATTAAGCAATGGAAATGTCGACTGGCACATTCTGTATTTATTGATTACGGAATATTTGCAAAGTATATTTCGAAATAATTCAAAGGGAGGTACTGCACATACTAATCCCTGGTAAGATTTAAAGTGGCCTGGCAGCACCACACCGCAGCCTTATCAATCAATGCAGAGGTAACACTGATAACCTCTGAGCATAACTTTTCACTGCACTGCAAAGCAAAGTGACAGGTGCAGTTAAATCTGGTATGCTTTAGAATCTTACAAGGTCACGTGTCCTAATTACTATCGTTATTGTTTTCCAAGCGCAAACACAGCCATTGAACAAAGTATACCGTATCGGAACAGAGGATCAGGGAGTAAAAGAGATATTGTTGGTCACAACACAGCCTGCAATCTATACAAGTCTCAATAATCCAACAATAAAATGCCTGCTCTGTGCTTTATGTGAGCCTATATTTTACATTCGTCATTTAAGGCAGAGATAAGATCAGGCTAATTCCCTTGCAGAGACCCCTCTGAATATATTGAAACAAAAGGCGTTGTAAAGTTTGGAATGCAAACAGAAAAACAAACAACGCAAACTGATGTAAAACTTCAAGCACAGTTTGTAAAAGTACCTGTGCTGCGATCGTAGCAACCAGGTGTTCAAATCTGAATTCTTCTCAACCTTTTAATTCAACGAAGTAGCAGAGAGGAACTCTGTGTCCAGGGGCAAAATGGAACAACAGATTTGATGTAAGCAGGAAAGGACCAGAGATGAGAGATGAATTATGCAGTAAATTGTTATGATCAGGAATGCATTGTCATAATCAGCTTCATAGTGCGGAAACTTTTTTCTGGGGAAAGTGCAGAATTTTTCAAAGAGCAGGTATAGTGTCTGTGGATTAAATAGCCTTTTGTAACCATTCTATGATTCCACAAAGGGAAAGCCAAATATCTGCGTACATATTGTCAGACACAAATCAGGATCTCTGATATATAGCTGTGAGCTTGGTGTTTCCACACGGAAGGATCATTCAAACGGTATTGAGAACTTCAGGCCCATGGTTCTGGAGCACACCCATGTAATGAGGAGTGGAGGGATGCAACACCTCACCAACTAAATACCCACCCCTCACTGTGTGCCACCTCCTGTCCGGGCTATGGAGGAATCTGTGGTCCCTGCACTGGCCCCACAGAGTACCTCAGAACCTACAGAAGCAGAATGCAAGCAAGACACCCTCACCCTGATGGACCACCTCACAGGGAAGCTTCAAAGTTCAAAATGTTAGCATGACACCTGCTGCAATCACAACAACCCAACTTAATATAATCTCCCGCCCCATGCTGAATCGTGCACTGCCGCCAGATTTGCCGGAGCTGGTTTGCAGTGACTCAGATGTGCAGTGGAATCACACTCCAAAAGCCTTGTTGACAGCTGGCATCCTAGGCTGCCAATAGCAGTACAGGCTTACAAAAGACTTGCACCTGGCACTCTGCTGACACTCAAAGGCATCTTGCTTGAGAGCAGGTGCCATTTTTATATACGCCTAACTCAAACATCTTTCCGATAACCCCACAACTAATAATTGCATAATAACATATTTGAAAATAATCAGTGCTGAGGTTTATAAGCAGTCTCCCCAACCTGGACTCAAACTTCCCTCTAATATGGGTGGTATGGTGGCGCAGTGGTAGAGATGCTGCCTTACAGCGCTTCGATCCCGACTCGGGTGATGTCTGTACGGAGTTTTACGTTCTCCCTGTAACCATGTGGACTTCCTCCAAGATCTTCAGTTTCCTCCCACATTCCAAATACGTACAGGTTTGTAGGTTAATTGGCTTGGTATAAGTGTAAATTATCCCTAGCGGGTGTAGGATAGTGTTGATATGTGGGGATCGCTGATTGTTGTGGACTCGGTGAGCCAACGGGCCTGTTTCTGTACAGTATCTCTAAACTAAATATAAGGTGCCTACTTGGAACAATTTTCCCCAAAGACCATGCAATTTCTTGAAGGGGAGAAGCTGACACAAGGCATAGCTCTAGTACAGCAGCAACTTCCTTAAACCGATGGATTTGCTTTTATTAGGCAACAGTCAGTGATATATAAGCATTTCCTTTAGTCAGAGCCAATGAATTGACTGGTGCACGATATAATCTCCAGGTATTGTAATATATGAACATGCAAAAATCCAGGGAAAAGAAAGCCAGGTTTGCAAGCGTTTATTTAAAAAATAAAAACTTATTAAAAGTAAAAGATAGTTTGATTCAAAGAATACTAATACCAAATCCAAATTTTCTCTGCCTCTCGTGGACATTTATTAACTTTTCCTGAATGCCTTGATTGTGTTTCGCAGGCATGTGGTTGCTGTACTTTCACATTAAGTGTTCAAAAGAGCATTCCTCTGTTCCCATTTGCCTAGATATGGGAGAAGAGACAACTGAGCAGGGAACAAAAGTAACCATGCCCCTTCACAGAATCACTGGCTGGCTGACACCTCAATACAATGACTCCATATGCACAGTGAAGGAGAACAAGCACAAGACAGAGGGCAATTATGTTCATCGGGGTGCAGACAAGATGCTTAAGCATTCCTCTGCTGTGGAAAACATTCCATTGATAAGTGATAAGGAATTCTCTGAAATAATTTTCTCTTAAGGTCCTATGGAGCGAAGTACCATATCATTAAACCAGTGGAAGAGGAAATGCATTGGAGTAGGCAAACTCAGCCACACACAATGCAACCGTCAGTATTACAGGCGACGGAAGAACACAACATAGTCAGGCGTTTGTTCTGAAGCAACAGATGGAAGGAAAGGGCAGAGATCAGTGACCAGTGTGCCAAAGATTAACTGCATGCACATTATGGGTGTATTCATAAAACGGTGCACACAGAATTGTTGGCTAAGTACCTCAAATTCACTGACAGTAGTGGGAGCAATGCTTTGCAAAATTCTTGGTCAGCGCCTTGTTTGGCCACTGTATCTTTGAAGTTTGCGTCGTGAGCACTTGTGTATCAGCCGCAGGCTGTGAGCAGTTTATAAATACACCCTTTGCTCATTGCCTATGTTGCATTTTGCGCATGCCAGGCTATAACAGTACCAGGCAATCGCTGAGTTGCTTGAAGATGAACGCCAGCACTTTGCCGGACAGAATGCTGACCTTAATTTCCAGCCTGGTTTGCTATTGAGAAGACTTCATAAACAGCTCCTGCATGATAAACAGACAGTTTACAGGAACAAGTAATAAAGTGGAGAAAGAATCCCAGATTACGGTGAAAGTAAATTCATTGACAAATAGATTCAAAATAATTTACTGTTGTGCAATATACTTTAAAGTTAATAGAAAGGAAGCACTTTCTCTACTATATTCTACAATATATAGCAGATTAATTGTTTAAGAAACCATCAAGTTTTCCTAAATAGGGCCCTTGGATTAGTAACAAGATCACACGTCACTCATTTAAAAACGGAGATGCAAAGGCATTTTATCTTTGCAGAGGTTGGTGAACCTCTGGAATTCTCTGCCCCAGAGAGTGGTGGAGGTTGCATCATTGAATGTGGAGATCGATAAACATTTGAAAACTGGAATAAAAGAGATACAGTAAGACCCAAGGCAGTTCAGCCATTAACATATTGAATGGTGGGGCAGGCTTGAGGGGCCCAGTGTCCTTCTCCTGCTCCTATTTTCAAGTGTCTTTTTCTTGATATTAGTGCTTGTCACTAAGCCTAGCCATGAATGTTCGTTGAAATTATCTCCAGGCAACAGATCATAACACAGCCCCAGCACCAGCATCGGATTCCAGAGAGATATTTTTCACTTATTCCGTCAGGACACATTTATCATCCTTTAGATAGCTCAATCCTAAGTACAGCAACACTGACTATGACAGGTGGTTGGGCAGCAGTTTGAGTGAGAGATCGACAATTCAGCTCCAAGTAACTGGATATTTGCTCTGTGTCCTTATCTTTATGACGCAGTCAGGAAACTCATGCTATGTTTACACTACAGCTGTATATTTCAATTTGTCCAGATTTATGGTGATTGAATTTGCATGTGCCAAGGAACACATTGGGACATCTCACTAATGCACTGCATTGAGGAATACTTCAAGCCAATAATGGCCAAAGGCAATTGGCTGGTTAAAGCTAAACTACCAGAGAAGATGGTCAGAGGAATAATTAGATGCTGAGTTAAATTATTACCATGCATGAGAATTAGAAACGAAATCAGACAGTATAAAGTAATGTAACTTCTCCTACACTATGCACAGCATGATGTGAGTCTGGCACTCCATTTTATTGTCACTAAGCTTCCTAGTTCTCCTTTGGCAGGAACAAATTCAAAAATATAGTAGCTTTAATGTGTGACTTGAACAGTTTAGTTCCTAGGCGCAGTAGGTTATCGTCACAGAATCATAGAGAGGTACACTACTTGGCCACTATGTCCACGCCAACAATGAACTACTTATTTACACTTGAGTTATAAAGTCACAGAAGTAGAGAAATAGGCCAAAATGCTTACAAAATGGCGGACAGCCTTCTGACAGAGTGAGCAGAACATGTACAATATCCAGCTGGTGAGGCTAGCGTGCAACTAAAAACTTGCCAACTGGGGTTGAATCTGTGGTGATGAAGTCAATGCCGACTCTGCATCAAACCACATATAGTCAGACTCTAGAGGGTTTTCTTGTGACAAATTGTTCCATTCTAAGCTCGCTTTGAGCAGAAGGCCCACAGAACAATAACATCAGTCCCAGCAGACTTGAGTGTGCCTGTTCCCGTGGTTACTGCTACAAAAGTAAGATCGGCCTTCCTGAGCGTGAACCCAAGAAACGCAACTAGCCCAGACGCAATCCCTGGCCATGTCTTTAGGAAATGCATATTCCAACTAGCAGGTGTGTTCCAGACAAATTTAATCTCTCACTACTCCGTTCTGAGGTACCCACTTACTTCAGGAAGACCACTATCATCCCAGTGCCAAAGAAAAGTAAGATCTCAGGCCTTAATGACTGCTGTCCACTGGCCTTGAGATCCACAATCATGAAGTGCTTCAAGAGGCTGGTTATGGCACACATTAACTACCAAGCAGCCTTGATACACTGCAGTTCACCTAATACAATAACAGGTCCATGTTTGATGCCATCTCCCCAGACCTACTCATCCCTGGAACACTTGGATAAGAAGGATACCTGCACAGACTCTTATTCATAGACTACAACTCTACTCATACAGGTGCACAACCTTTTATCCGAACATCCAAATAACAAAAAGCTCCGAATAGCGGACATTTTTTCGGTCCTTGAAGAAAGGTCCTTGAAGACGTTCACCGAGGGCGGCCCGCAGAGGTGACAGCGGAACCTCGGTCGGTCTTCGAAGAAAGGGGAACTAAATCCCCATTCATAAAAGAGAAGTTGAGGGTATAATGCACGGGAGGGTTAATAATTGACAATCTGCTGCTGCCTGCCCGCTGAGTTAAAAAGTTCCAATGGTAGACTCACGATATACAGTGTATACAGTGTATCGTGAGTCTTGCGTGGGAACATTTTAACTCAGCGGGCAGGCAGCAGCAGATTGTCGCTCCCTTCAGTTTCACCCCACCTACACCCCTCTGCTTCCCGGCCATGTGTGTGACCCCTTCCCTCCCCTCTCCAGCTCCCCGCCCATTGCACTGACACGGGGGCTTTGCACTGTCTTCAGGTCGGTGATGCCAGCTGGTCAGTGCCAGTCACCGGAGACGTCAGGAACAACGGGACACCGACCCCCAGGCCTACTGCAAGCACGGAGATCCCAGAGACCCACAGCCAGCAGCAGCCCAGCCCCATTCCAACTCCAGAGGAACACGCTCCCCGTAGGGACATAAGCTGATGGTGTGCAAGGTACGTCTTGTTCTTGGGGTTGCAGATGAGGGGGCGCAGCTCGGGCTGTGATGTCTCCGGCCACCCCCTTGTACAGGAGCTGAGACGTCCTGTACAGGGGGGTGATGGGAGACGTCCTGTCAGCTCCTGTCCAGGGGGGTGGCTGGAGACGTCAGGACCAACAGGACGCCGACTGCAAGCACGGAGATCCCAGAGACTCACAGCCAGCAGCAACTCTAGCCCAGCCCCGTTCCAACTCCAGAGGAACCCAGGTTGTGGATGAGGGGGCGCAGCTCGGGCTGTGGGCGAACTGCCACTTGTCACTGTAGCGGCCCATCGGGGAGCGGGTTCCTATTGGTCCTGACGTCTCCGGCCACCCCCCTGGACAGGAGCTGAGAGACGTCAGGACCGCCAGAAGCCGCTCCCCGATGGGCCGCTATGGCCACAAGTGGCAGTTCGCCCACAGCCCGAGCTGCGCCCCCTCATCGGGACACGGACCCCCAGGCCCACTGCAAGCACGGAGATCCCAGATCAGCAACTCCAGCCCAGCCCCGCTCCAACTCCAGAGGAACACGCTCCCCATAGGGGCAGAAGCTGATGGTGTGCAAGGTATGTCTTGTTCTTGGGATGGCCCAGCTCGGGCTGTGGGCGAACTGCCACTTGTCGCCGTAGCGGCCCATTGGGGAGCGGATTCCTCTGGAGTTGGAGGGACAGGGAGACACAGCAGCTTTTGAGAATGGTGGGCAATCACTTCCAAAGTTCTGCCCACACAGTCAGTACACCTCTCCTACACTTGTCTCCCGCACTAAGATCATCTCGCAGAGAATGATCCCAGCCTAACCCTCCCTATTCTCTCCTATTCTGCAAGAAAAAACTACATTGAAGACTCAAACTCGCGATCGAGTAACTGCCGGGATCGAGGCGCAAACTCGCGACCTTGCGGATATGAGCCGAGCACTCTACCACTGAGCCAGCCGTTAAAATCTACGCTAAAAATCTTCCAATCCGAAAGCCGAAAAATTCCGAATTACGAAAAGTGTCTGGTCCCAAGGCTTTTGGATAAAAGGTTGTGCACCTGTAATATCAAATCCCAACTAAGTTCATCTCCAAATATGTAGAACTTGGAGTTAGCACTCCCCTCTGCAACTGGATCATTGACACCCTAACCAACAGACCCCAATCAGTGAGGATAGGTGACAAATGCATTATCAGCACCCTACTATACTCCTTATATGCTCATGACTTTGCAGCCAAATACCAACCCAACTCAATCTACAAGTTCGCAGGTGACACCACCGTAGTGGGCCGGATATCGAATAATGATAACACGGTGTACATAAAGGAGATTGAGAACTACATAACTTGGTGATAATGCAACAACCTCTCCTTCAATGTCAGCAAGACAAAGGAGATAGTTATTAACTTCAGGAAGCAAATTAGTACACACACCACAGTCTACATTAATGGTATCAAAGTAGGTTGAAAGCTTCAAATTCCTAGGAATAATTATCACCAGCAATTTGTACTGGACCAGCCACATCAAAGCTATGGCCAAGAAAGGACTCCAATGCCTCTATTTCCTTAGAAGTCTTAGGAAGTTTGGCATGTCCCAACAACCCTCCTCAACGTCTACAGATGCGCCATAGAAAATATATTTTAAGAAACAGTTAGAGAGGTACATGGATGGGACAGGTTTGGGGGGATATGGACCAAGCGCAGGCAAGTGGGACTAGTGTAGCTGGGACATTGTTGGCCAGTGTGGGCAACTAAGTGGTCCTCTCAACAGTTAGATTGGGGTCCTGACCTTCCAACTACCTAATTGGAGACATTTGAACTATCTTTAATCAGATTTTATTGGACCAAAGATTATCTTTGTACTAAATGTTGTACTCATTTGATTCAGATTCAGATTCAGATTCAACTTTAATTGTCATTGTCAGTGTACATTACAGAGACAACAAAATGCATTGGAGAACAAAATGCATCAGAGACAACGAAATGCATTGGAGAACAAAATGCATTAGAGACAACGAAATGCATTGGATCTTTTATCTGTGCACTGTGGACAGCTTGATTGTATTCACGTATAGTATTTTATTTGATTGGATGGCTTGCAAACAAAGGTTTTTCACTGTACCATGCTGCACTTGACAATAATAAACTAAAATAAATATTTCCAAAACTTGATCTTCCTCAACACCCCTCCCCACCCAAAAGCAATATTTACCCAATAGTATTATTACATTGTACTGTATGTAAGTATGATGGCATCACAGAGCATAATAATGAAAAATAATGAAAAATTAAAGTTCTATCATGCTTTTTTATCTGTTCATTTTAACAATGTGAAATTTAGTCACTCAACTCTAGCCTGTTCTGCAGTCTGTTTGTTTATTTGCATTTCACAATAACAAGTGAAACAAAGAGTTCATTGATCCAATAGTTATAGCTGTATTCTGCACAACATGCTTCAACCTGTTCTCCAATTTCATATAAATTATAATGTTGGATCATCAGTTGTTAGAACAATATCGTATAACTCCCTCAATTACTGAAGAATGTAAAAGGTTTATTATCATGATGCCGGGGTTCCAGGGATGATTTGCTCAGGGTTTAACAGTCATTGAAAGGATCACCCTGAGTTTGCTTCAATAGATATAATCTAAATTACTAAAATTCTGATCTTGACCACTTCCTGTTGTTCTGTATATTGATTTTTTTTAAAACGCTGCCACTTACGGTTGTGATTTATGGCCATCTTACTGAGAGTCCCCCTCCGCTGCGCAGGACAAGAGGATTTTTCCCATCAATTAAAAATGAGAATTATTAGTGTTTAAAAAATGTTGAGATTCTCTTTCCTGAAGGCCACGACCCTTCCGGAGGGACTATAAAATCCGGAAGTGTTGAGTGTCTCATTCAGTCTCTGCAAGATGGGGGAGCAAGAGGGTCACGTCTCTCAGTTTGAGCTGCGAGTAAAACTGAACACATGTCTACTAAACTGTGAGTGGTTTTACTGACCTGTCAGTGCCCGTAATGTGGTTTGAAAATATAGTTTGGAAATGCTAAAGCTGTGTTGCCTTTGGTTAGGAAATGCTAAAGCTGTGTTGCCTTTGGTTTGGAAATGCTAAAGCTGTGTTGCCTAATTAAAGTTGCCTTGCCTAATTAAAGTTGCCTTGCCTAATTAAAGTTTCCTTGCCTAATTAAAGTTGTCTTGCCTAATTAAAGTTGTCTTGCCCTCTATATAATTAAAAGTCTAAACTTGACCACTTCCTGTTTGCGCTTTATATTGATTTTAGGAAAAAAAATGCTACCACGTACGGCTGTGATTTTTGGTCATAATACTCAGAGTCCCCCTCCACTCATCAGGTGCCGAGGATTTTTCCCATCGATGAAAAATAAAAGAGTTATTAGTGTTTAAAAAATGTTGAGATTCTCTCTCCTGTCAATCACGCCATGAAGGCCAGGCCCCTTCTGGTGGGAGGGACTATAAAACCCAGAAGTGTGATCATGGCTCAGTCTCTGCAAGATGGAGGAGGGAGAGGTCATGACTCGCTGCCTAGCACCCTGCTTGAAATGGTATGAAACTAATTTGAATTTGGTAGCCTTGCACCCAGCTTGAAATGGAATTTCAAGGAATAGCCGTGTCAACTGCCAGCCCACCAGCCGTGAGTGAGTGAGCTGCCAGCACAACAGGCTTGAGTGACTGAGCCGCCAGCTAAAGAATCCATTCGGCACACAATGTCCATACTAGCCCTCTGGAAACACCCATTTAATATAATCCTACACTAATCCCATTTATACTCCCTATATTCCTATAATTTCCTCCCCAATTCATTCACTTACCTGCACACTAGTGTTATTTCACAATGGCCAAAAAAGAAGAAAACAATGTGAGATGCTCGTTGTGAAGGTGGTGTGAAGAAGCATTTGCTGGAGCTGTCAGGTAGCTGAGCTATCAGCTGCACCGCTGTGCTGCCATCGCTAGTTGCTCTGGCATTGCATTGTCTAAGCTTCACCAAGTGTATTCAGGCATTGGTGGTGGCAGAATAGCTTTGGTCAGCTCTGGAGTGAGAGTAGAGTGAAGGAATGATGTGAAGGGGAATGGGCTTGACTAATCTTTTTGGAAAATTTTGAGGATATAACATGCAGAATGGATAAGGGAGAACCAGTGGATGTGGTGTATCTGGACTTTCAAAAAGCGTTTGACAAGGTCCCACACAAGATATTAGTGTGCAAAATTAGAGCACATGGTATTGGGATAGTGTATTAACATGGATACATATCAGATTGACAGACAGGAAGCAAAAAGTAGGAATTAACGGGTTATTTTCAGAATGGCTGGCAGTGACCAGTGCGGTGCCACAAGGCCACAAGGCTCGGTGCTGGGACCTCAGTAGTTTACAATATATATTAATGATTTAGACAAGAGAATTAAATGTAACATCTCTACGTTTGCGGATGACACAAACCTAGGTGGCAGTGTGAGCTGCGAGGAGGATGCTATGAGGCTGCAGCGTGACTTGGATAGGTTGGGTGAGTGGGCAGAAGCATGGCAGATGCAGTATAATGTGGTTAAATGTGAGGCTATCCATTTTGCTGGCAAGAGCAGGAAGGCAGATTATTATCTGAATGGTGTCAGATTAGGAGAAGGTGAGGTGCAACAAGGCCTGGGTGTGCTTGTACATCAGTTACTGAAAGTAAGCATGCAGGTACAGCAGGCAGTGAAGAAAGCTAATGGCATGTTGGCCTTCATTGTGAGAGGATTTGAGTATAGGAGCAAGGAGGACCTGCTGCAGTTGTGCAAGGCCCTAATGAGACCGCAACTGGAGTAATGTGTGCAATTTTGGTATCCTAATTTGAGGAAGGACATTATTGCAATCGAGAGGGTGCAGCGTAGGTTCACCAGATTAATTCCAGAGATGGCGGGACTGACAAATGATGAAAGAATGGGTCGACTGGACATATTCGCTGGAATTTAGAAGGATGAGAGGATATCTTATATGGCGGTGCTGGCTCGAAGGGCCAAATGGCCTCCTCCTGCACCTATTTTCTATGTTTCTAAGATGTAAAATTCTTAGAGGATTGGACAGGGTGGATGCAGGAAAAATGTTCCCCATGTTCAGAACCAGGGGTCACAGTTTAAGAATAAGGGGTAGGCCATTTAGGACTGAGATGAGGAAAAACTTTCTCAGTTGTGAATCTGTGGAATTCTCTGCCACAGAAGGCAGTGGAGGCCAATTCATTAGATGTTTACAAGAGAGAGTTAGATTTAACACAGGGCTAAGGTAATCGAGGGATATGGGGGAAAAGCCGCAACGGGGTACTGATTTTGAATGATCAGCCCATGATCATATTGAATGGCGGTGCTGGCTCGAAAGGCTGAATGGCTTATCCCTGCACCTATTTTCTATGTTTCTCTGTAACACAGACCTACCAGCCAAGCCCAGAGGGAGAACGCAGTGAGGTGCAAGTGATCCTCGAAGCCCACGATTGATCAACCTCACAGCAAAGAGAGTCACAACCTCTCCAGAGCCATGGCTCTGCTTCCGGGCTTCGTCAGCAGCTTCCAGAAATAACGGAAACAAAGGAACAATCTGCAGTTCACGAGTCTATCCTGTAGAGCATTTAACAAGTCCAGGGGACATTGTAACTAATAACAGTGTTAAATAAAAGACAACATCACTCTCCAAATTGCTTCGATGGTTCGATGACTGCTATCTGATTGTCTATAGTGGTGCACTGACTTTTAGCTCAAATAGATCCACTGGGGACATTTATTACAGTGATAACAAAGGTGTAAGCTAGAATGATTGAATGCAAGCTCAACTTCCTATTATTTTCTGCCTGGACTGTCAGAGAGTTTTACTCTCCAGCGCTTCTGATGTAGGTTTAATACAATCACTCATTAAAGTTTGCTGGCAGGTTTATTTTGGTGGGTGTTTGATCTTCAATGGGCAGGTTTAACAAAAGCCTAAATGGGGAATAAAAAGAGAATGGTCTGGTTTGCAGCTAAAGGATCATCATCATCTTGTGCTTAATGATAATGGAGGTTGGGGGGGCTTGACTGTGTAGCCTGTATTCAATGAATAAGGTAGGTAGACAATGAACAAAGGGCACTTTAACACAAAATGGGAATAAATGAATGATATACTCCCAATGTCAACACCAGGAGGCCCAAACTGTTTCCAGCTTCCTGAACTCTACCGCCTCCTCAGCTTCAGTACGACCTTCCCCCTTGTTGAACTTTTACCTCCTTAGAGTTGTTCAATGATTCCTAAATTATTAGGCAAAATTTGGTACTGTGTCAAATGAGAAAGTATTGAGGCAGGCTGGTCAAAGACAACAAGCAATATGCTGGAGGTACCCAGCAAGGCGAGCAGCATCTGTGGTGGCAGTGGGGGTGGGGGAGGGGGGGTGGGAAGGGAGAGGGGTGGGAGGTGAGAGGAAAGTGTCAACATTTTGGGTGGAAGCCCTGCATTAGGTAAAGGAGATAAGCTTGAAGGAACAAACTGAAGGAGCAGCAGAGGTCTGGTGAACAGACTACTGACTGTTCGGCCCATAGGCTGTGGGCCAAGCATCAAAAATGTGTCTAGAAATCAATTTTCGTGACCCATGTCTCAGAGCTACATTAAATTTTGCACAGATTTAGATAAAATATAATTGAGAAGGAAGTCATAACTTGTCAGTGCCAAAAGTTGCACATTAATTAATTAAACTAATTAGAAAATTAGATCAAAAAAGTAAGCACCATCTACTGTCCAATGCCCATATTACACCATAGGGAGCCTATTTCCGTATTTCAGTCTCTTTAAACCATATATTATTATATCATCTATCTATATATATATATATGACTGTAATCATATATAATGATGTATAATTATATATAATCATGTTATATAAAAATAATATAATGAATATAATTGTGAGGTTTTTTTTTAATGAGACTGCTGCAGAGGTCCTCTTGAACCAATCTAATTAATGGGTGAGTGCAGTTCCTGTGGGTTCCCCCGTTTACTGAACCCCACTGACTACCAGTGTGCAAAGTGGGGTTCTCGGCCATATTGGGATTGGGGCAGTGCCAGGCTAGGGGAAGGCTAAAGCATCTTCCACTGAGAGGAAAATGCCTAACCCTAACTTGTCCCCCTTCCAGAGCAGCCCACGGCTGGAGCTGAAACCGCTTTGGGACCGGCTGCAGGCTCCGTACGTGTGGGTCCGCAGCGCGTCCACCTCGGCCACAATGCCCTTCTGGATCATCATGGTGATGATGGTGGGGAGCAGCACTGTCCCGCACGCCGCCTGGGCCGCCTTCAGCATCCCCATAGCGCCGGCTCCGTCAGACCGCCTGCTCGCCTGCTGCAACACCGGCAGCCTGACAGCCCGACCGACCACTGGCCGCACCCACCAGAGGCCCGACCCGAGGCCCACCAACCCAGCGGCCGGACGCACACCTTCTCGATGGAGGCCCGGCTCGATGCTCACCAACCTGACGGAGGCCCGGCCCAACTCTCACCATGCACCGACGGCCCGACGGCCCGACAGCCCGACCGATCCTTCACAGCATCCATCTGCCTACCGACAAGCCCGACTGACTGACTGACTGACTGATTGACCGGCTGACTGACTGACCCTAACCCTAGCTGTACATTTGTTATTTATCATTTGTATTTAACAGTTCACATTATAACTTTATAAAGAAAAATCAATTGAGAAATAAAATGAACAGCAAGGTGAGCATTACCTTCATTCCTTGGAAACATTGTTATTGTTTTGATGTAATGAGGAGGCAGCCATGATCCCAGGATCCTCGCTGGGATTGGTCAATTTGCGTCCGACCTCAATGTCAAACGTGCATTGATTGGGCAATTACTAATCAGAAAATTTGAGGGTTTTCTCATATTTCTTAAAAATGTGCAGGTTTTGGTCTTGACGAGTTTCAGGCATGATTTATATAATATTTTTACACAATATGTTAAAAATGCAGGTAATTCCGTGAGTTGGGTCACGAACCCGAACGGAGCTCCTCGGTCCACAGCCTACCAGGCAGCTGGATGCTACAGCCACCAGCAGTGGGGCAACTAAAATGAAGGGTTTGAAAAAGAGCAGAACAGGAGCAGTTCAGGTTGCTCTGTGAGCACAAATTCCAGGCCTATTATAACCCACTTGGTGGGGGGGGCAGGCTGGTGTAACTGGTACAAGAGTAGGGAGCAAAAAATGATCTTTTGTTATAATTTGGAAACATAATATAAATCAAGGTTCACAAACATAGCTCTGATTTTCGTCCACATGGTCAAACCCAGCAAACAACACAATACTTTACACCTGGTGACTACATTAAATGTCCGTAGATTAATATAATGACATTAATTAGTGAGCACTGGAGGCATTGCGAGCTATCTCTCAGCAACTCGCCCATTCCAAATAGAGGTAAAAGATACCAGTGCACTAACAGAAGAGACCAGGAGATTTTTCCCTTGTGTACCATTCAAACACAGTAGATTCTTATGAAGATTGACAGAAGGATACATGGTGAATGCTTTCCCTGGAAACGGTGTTTAGAATCAGGGGGTCACAGTCTCAGAATAAGGATATTATCCATTCAGGAATATGGGGAGAAAAATACTTCTTCATTCATATTTTTCTGCAGATGACTTTGGCGGCTCTGTCACTGAGTAGGTTCAAGACAGAGATGCATTTTTGGATATTTAAAAAAAAATCAAGGGATATGGAATTAGTTTGAATGTGACGCTGAGGTAAAATACCACCAGCAATCTTATTGAATGCTTCTACTTCTATTTCTTATATGATATTGTGTCTTGTTCAATGTGTATCCTCCAGTCAAGAATACCCGAACAGATCATATTACAGTTGGTGGTGACAACAGTTGGTGGTGACAGCCCCCACATCAGTCTCGGGTCTGAAGAAGGGTCTCGACCCGGAACTTCACCTATTCCTTCGCTCCATAGATGCTGCCTCACCCGCTGAGTTTCTCCAGCAGTTTTGTCTACCTTCAAAAGTTGATGGAATCTTTTTGTGTAGAAACCCGTTACAACCATACTTTGTGTATCGATTAACTGGGGTAGGTGAAAAGCAAACCCTGTTCTCAGTGATTAGTTTAGTTTAGAGATACAGCGCGGAAACAATCCCTTCGGCCCATTAGGTCCGCGCCGACCAGCAATCCCCAGATATTAACACTATCCTTCACACACTAGGGACAATTTTTACATTTTCCAGGTTTGTAGATCTCTATCTACAAACCTGTTAGATAGAGATCTTAAAGATAGCGGAGTCAGGGGATATGGCGAGAAGGCAGGAATAGGGTACTGATTGTGGATGATCAGCCATAATCATATTGAATGGCGGTGCTGGCTCGAAGGGCCAAATGGCCCACTCCTGCACCTATTGTCTATTGTCTATTGTCTTTGGAGTATGGGAGGAAACCGAAGATGTCAGAGAAAACCCACGCATGTCACGGGGAGAATGTACAAACTCCATACAGACAGCACACGTAGTCGGGATCTAACCCGGGTCTCCGGTGCTGCAAGCGCTATAAGGCAGCAACTCTACCGTTGCGCCACCATGCCGCATTAATGTAAATGAGCAAGGAGTTCGTGGTGTCTGGAGTGTAGTCCATAAAAGATGATTCACTGGGGCATTTTAATTGCAGACCTTTTGGTAGTGATGAACAACCTTTTCAGAAAACCGAATCAACAGTTAATATTTAGGATAACAAGGACCTCTCCCTGCATAATAATTCCTATGCAAAATGACTTTGAAGGTCAAATTAGATACTATGATATACAGGTAATTTGGAAGGAGGTTACAGCAATTTCATAAATGCAAACTACAAAACATGGTAAAATTAGAGTTACAACCTCTGTGCATCATGCTATGCCTCCCTAAATTGCCAACACCCAGATAACAGCATAATATCCATTACTATCTGTATTTTCTCTTCACAGATGCTCCTGGCCTGCTAAGAATTTCAAGAGTCAAGTGTGTTTAATTGTCACATGTCACCGGAACAGTGAAATTCTTACTTGTTGCAGCTTTACTGGCATGTTAAATGCAAAAACACAACAAATAAATATACAATTATCAGTTAGTAAACCAAAGTTATATCCCATGTTTACACTCACCATAGATGCTACCTGAGCTGCTAAGTATTTCCAGTATTCTCTGATTTGATTTCACTTCAGTGGTTTGGCAGTGCCCACACGATGCAATTGAGATGGAGTTTGAAAATCTCAGACGCTGAATTATTTTTTTGTTGGGCTCATGAGGCACACAAGATCTCATTAAGAATAAGCAAAATGCTCCATTGCCTAGTTTTTCATGTATTTGGCATCCATGACATCTATGAGCATGAGCACCAGACTTTTAAAGTTTTTAAAGCAAGGGTAAATAAATACTTATGGGCCTGTCCCTCTTACTCGACTTTTTTGGCGACTGCCGGCACCCGTCATAAATCATTGCAGGTCGGTGAAAAATTTCAACCTGTTGAAAATTCAGCGGCGACCAGAAAACGCTACGACTTTTTGGGCGACTGAGGAGACAACTCATGATCATACAGGCGACACCCTGGCGACATGTCGTGGGGTGAAGCTTGTATGGTCGTGAGTAGTCGCCCATTGTCCAACAGAGTCGTACCTTGTTCTGGTCACCGCTGGATTTTCAACACATTAAAAATTTTCGGCGACCTGTAACAACCTATGACGAGTGCCGGCAGCTGCTGAAAAAGTAGTGTGAGTGGGACAGGCCCATTAGAGATACAAGTAACTGCTGATGCTGGAATCCCGAGCAAAACACAAGTACTGGAAGAACTTAGATGATACCTGACCTGCTGAACTTATCGAATGGTGCGGGGGGCTGGAGAGTTTGAATAGCCTATTCCTTTTGATAAATATCTTTAATGTTTGTATGTTTCTCAAACCCTTTTCCAACCCCACATGCACTATGAAAGCATCACGACGTAGCAATAGGTCTGTCCAAAGCCACAAAAAGCAGGGTCACAAAAAGGAGAAACCAGGAATGAGTTGAGCTGAATGTTTGATTTGTCTGTGTAGGTGGTGTTACGATTATCATAGGATCATAAGTGATAGAAGCAGAACTAGGCTATTCGGCCCTTCAAGTCTATTCCGTCTTTCAATCATGGCTGATCTATCTCTCCCTCCTAAACCCACTCTCCTGCCTTCTCCCCATAACCTCTGACATCTGTATGCCAAGCATGCCAAGCATCTCATTCAGGCAGGATAGAGTCCAGTGGCACAGGACTCATCATGTTTGTGAAAGTACATTAGTTTTAAATAATTTTAGATGTTTGAATTCAATTTAGTGTATAAACAGATTTTATGGGCCATCTAGCAATATAATAGAAATGCCATATATCCTGTTTTAGAACAGTGTTTAACTCATTTTATTGTTCAAATTGTTAAGGCTCCACTAATATTATTCTGGGAGGGAGATGAAGGAAAAAATCTTAATTCCAAGAGCTGGGAATCCCTGGAATTCTCCACCCAGACAGCTGGTTGTGCTCGGATGTGTTCGGAACAGAGATCTGTATATTTTTGGATACTAACGGAATCGGGAGACATGGGTAGAATGTGAGAAGCCAGATCTTACGGAGATTATCTCAGATATTGAATGACAGAACAAGCTCAAAGTTCATCAAACAGGTTGAGTACCAACCAGATTTAACAAGTTTAAAGACCTCTCTCTCTGGATTATCAATTGTGATATCCTCCCAACTCTTTCAGCCCACTCACTGACCCACTTGTCTTCAATCCGGTTTTTCCAAAAACCCAAAAGGTGATCAAAGAACCATGAGTGAAGATCCTCCCTGATCATTCCCCATTTTACTAATGTTCTAGTCCTCCCTCTATTCTCATGGGATACACAGAGGAAAGGCCTTTAAGATTGCAAAGCATTTTCAGGGCAATGATCGACAACTAATTTAACCCATTTTGTATGCCATTCATTGCTCAATTTCTAGACTGTAAAGTTTGAAGTAATTCTTCTCAGGAAATTAGAATCCACATGTATAGTGAGTGTTCCAGTGCCAGAAAGGTTGTTCAGTAGTAAGTATGAATTCATACAACTGGATGTGCCTTTGTCAGTGCTTTGGAAGCAACACAGTGGTGCAGCTGGTAGAGTCGCTGACTCAGAGCTCCAATGACTCAGGTTCAACCCTGACCTCAGTTGCTCTCTTTGTGAAATCAGCATGTTCTCCTTGTGACCACATGGGTTTCCTCCCACATCCCAAAGAGTTGGTAGGTTAATTAGTCACTTCAAATTGTCCCCGTGTGTAAGTGAAGGATAGAATATGGGGGGAGTTGAGGGGAATGCGGGGAGAATAAAATTGGATTCGAGTAAATGGACTGTATTAATCCAGTATAACTTTAGGAGCAAGAACCAAGCCGATATATAAATTTGACGTGCAATTCACGACTTCAAAGCTGCTCAAAGCTAGGTTTGTTGCTTAATAAAAAGATTACGAGAGTTAGATATAACTCTTTGGGCTAACGGAATCGAGGGATATGGGGAGAAAGCAGGAACAGGGTACTGATTTTGGATGATCAGCCATGATCATATTGAATGGCAGTGCTGACTCGAAGGGCCGAATGGCCTACTCCTGCATCTATTTTCTATGTTTCTATGTTTAACATTAGAATTAGAAGCGGGATCATGCCATGTGGCCCCTTGTGCGCATTCCACAATTCCATATATTCAGAGATGATCATTTACCTCAGTGCCTCTGTCCTGTACTGACTCCATAATTCCTTAATTCCCTTTTCATATCCTAAACTTCTCCAATCCATGTCTTTAGCGATTGGGATTTGAAGCCACAAGCGATTGGCCAATCAAAGGTGCTACAAGTTAGGCTGAAACGAATCTTATTAAAACTACACACCGTCGGGCCCATCATAAATCAAACAATGAAGCCTTATGATATTGTTAAACCCAGTTTTTAAAATAACTATTTAATTTGGGAATATATCCCTATCATACAATTTGTGTGTTTACCAAATTGCTCTTTGCTGCTTCGAATGAGTATTCCTGACAGTCATGAGACTATGGGGAAGGGCTCCAGGTCTGCAATGTCAGGGGCCATCTGCTCCTATTTCCAGCTCTATGTGATCCAGCCAAGTCCCCTTTGCTGCCCTTCGTTACAGAGCATTTTCCAACCTTAATTTTTGATCATTGTCCAACAGCAGGTTATGATGGGTTGGGTGTCCTTCATAACTGATTCTCTCAGATTGAACATCTGTGCATGAAAGTCAAACCTTGTTTGCTTGTCTTGACGTGGTGTGTTTTACAAATAGCCTACCAATTTTTCTGACCTGTTCCGATCATAAAATGGATATTGTATCCAAGCATCCAAAATAAAAATGTAAATAAGGGACCAGTAGGCTTGTTCACATACATATTCTGTGGCTTCTCTGTTCATAACATCATAAGAGATAAGAGCAGAATTAGGCCATTCCTCGCAACAATTCTACTCCGGCACTCAATCATGGCTGATCTATCTCCTAACCCCATTCTCCTGCCTTCTCCCCAGAGCCTGACACCCATTTCTCTGTTGCATTTCTCTGTAACTTTCTCCAACAAAAATAAAACACATTTCGCAATATTAATTGCTACATCATTGAACTCTGATTTTCCCTTTCTAACCTCTTTATCCTCCCTTAAGTCTATGTCTTTGACTTTAATCGCTCTCAGTGCCAAATTGTGAATGATTAATATTGCAAAGTACCGTCCTTTCCTAATAAAATGCTTTGGAGGGAACCCAGTAGAGAGTCACTTAAATGATTGCAAGATAAGAGATCGGTGGATTGACTGACGTTATTCTCCTTAGTACAGCGCAGTCTAAAGGCAGATCTGACAGAACTGTTTGAAATCATGAACATGTACAATATGTGTCTCCAATCCTCCAACATCCAATGCACAAAAGACAGATTTAGAAACATCAAGTAGAAAGAGTCAAACAAAGTTCCCATAGTTTAGTCAAGGACCCTTCACAGGCTGACATTGTCAGAGAGAAGTCACATAGCACAATCTTAAAGGGATAACAGCCTTAAAGTAACAATCATTGTTCACACCAACATTATACATACTACTGAATTCTTCCAATAGATAAAATAAGGCGACATTGATTCAGTGAAAAGTGAATATAAGTTGATATGCAGAAGGAACAAGGGAAAAGATTACATTTATGTTAAGAGTCACTTGGATATGAAATGCATTGCTCTTTAGAGCAGAGGTGACAGATTCAATAGCAGTCCTCGAAAAGGAACTGTGTAAATATTTCAAGAAGACATTTTAAGGACAGGGAGGAGCAGTTGGATTAAATGTGCTCCTCTTCTTCAGGAACAGTGCAGACCTGAAGAGGGAAATTCAGGACCTGAAGAGAGAAAACCTGAAGAGAATCCAGCAGGAAGTTGTTAAGGGCAGCTTGAGGAAACAATTTTGGGGGCAAATTCCAGTTGAGGCATCTGAAGATACAGCTGGCAATGGTGAAAGTATTAAACTCTGAGATATACGGGGGATGTAAATTTGAGGAGGGGAATAATGTTGCCTACTGCTGAAGGTTATTCTCTAACTTCATTAACTTACAAAGGCAGGATTCAACAGAACAAGGATTTTACTTTTAAAATTGGTAGACTATAGGTCCAGGAGCTATTTAGGTAATGGAGCACAATGCTTGACCACATGGGCATATTCAGGTCATCAAGGGCATACAGCATAAATACCAAATTGACAAAACATGCATATGATATTGTGAAACAGCTGACAATGATATCTAAAGAGAGCAGGGAGGAAAATAGATACTATCTTGCAAAAAGGTCAATACTGATTGTCTTCCAGCCTTTTTAAAAAATGTCAAGAGAGGTCACAAGGATTTGTGTTCATTTGTTAAGCCCAACACTCATGTTGCTTTTCACAACTTCTGGGCAACACATCACAGAAAGGAAATGACTGTACCAGAGCATCAAAGAGATTCACCTGGATATTGGCTGGGATTCTACATTTCAATTGTGAGGAGAGATGGATAAGCTGGGTTTGTTTTACTCAGTGGAGAGGATGAGGGGCAAAGATAGAAGTACACAAAATGACAAGGGGCATAAATAGGATATAGATAGTAAGAAACTTTTCCCAATGGAAGAGGCCTCCAAGGCCACAGGTTTAAAGTGATGAACAGGATGTTTAGAGGAAATCTGAGGAAGATCTGTTCATCACAGGTTGGTTGCAATCTGCAATACACTGTCTGGGAAGTAATAGGAGCGTATACACAGACACGTGAATTGCCATAGTGGTCAAAAGGCCAAATACTGTTTAATAGGATCAGTAAATGTGGGAGGAAGCCAGAGCACTTGGTGGAATCCACACAGTCACAGGTACTTTGATGGTTGGTGTGAGCATGATTCTGTGATAGCCCAAGGAGATTTACAGCCAAGGAAATCCTCTCGACTTGTAATTGGGTGGCATGGTTGCCTCACAGCTCATGGGAGCCAGGTGTACACTTGAACTCTGATGCTGCCTGCACATTATCCGAGTGACTGTGTGGGTTGCAATAAGTGCTCCAGTTTCCTCAAAGATCACTGACGTGCTTGTAGGTTGACTGGCCATGGTATGTTGCCCCTTGTGTAAGTGTAAGCACAATCAGAGGGGAATGGATTGTCATGGGCCAGAGAATCGGTTACAGGGAAAGAAGGGGACATAGCCAGCATTGACATGATGGGATAAATGCTCTCCTTCTGAGTCGTAAAAAAATGTAAAATATAATATAGTAAAATAACCAATGAAAGCCACCACTTGAGAATACAGTATATATTTTTTATGAATTTGCCCAGATTAATATATTCTCAGGCTCTATACGAACCCTCGTTATAACAGGCCATGGGGGGGGGGGGGGGGGGGGGGGGAATTGTGTCCTTTATTGCCAATTGTCAGCTATAACCGAATAAGGAATTATCATTGTACAAGTAGTGGAAACAAACAACTGCAGTTGCTGGTTAATACACAATTGGACTCCATGCTGGAGTAACTCAGCAGGTCAGTCAGTAGCTCTGGAGAACATGGATAGTGACATTTCGGGTCGAGACCCTTCTTCAGGCTCTCTCGGTCCGGAACTGGGTGAGTTGATGGCCCCGGCGTTTTGGTGGATGTGGGAGAGGCGAGGATTGGCAGAGTCATTGGTTGCAGCCCGTGCGACACAGTGGAAGTAACGGTTGGAGTGGCCAGAGTAGGTCTGGCCTGGAAGCGGCATGAGCTGGGGGCAGCGCGGGAGCTGATCCCAGGGAAGGCGGCGCGAGTGACTGGTGCTGCGAGCAGCTGGAGAGTCATGGTGGCATGAGCGGTCATGTTGACAGCGGCAGGGGAGTCGGTGCGAGCCGGGGGGTGGCGTGGGCAGCAGAATCAGTAGGTCTGTCTGCTATAACCAAAATCCATTATAATGAGTTGGTTAAAACAAGGGTTTGCTGTATTTAACTGAGCAGACACAGCTTGCTATAGTTTGACACTTTTAATTAAATTCCTCAGCATTATGAAATGGACAGCTTAGAATGATAGTAAGAAGCATTGCTCACGTTCATAGAATGAGACATTTATTGCAGAAGGTGGCTTTAAAAGCGTACACTGATACTGCTTGTTGCAAGGGATAGAAATGCTCCTTCGGGCTATATAAATACACTATCGTCACATGCGGGTCACTCACAGCAATATATGTTACAATAAGTCAGCATTTCGACAGACACCAATGAGACAAATAGTGAGACAGACTAACAGCGGGGGTATGGGTGACTATGCTCCTTTTCCCGACATAATGCACAGAGGCGTGAAGAGCTGAGGCGTGAAAACCAGTCGTGCCAAACTCTCTGTATATTTATACAAGGTGAGGTTGGCAGCTATTTAAAATATTGTAAGACCATAAAATAAAAGTAAAGAAACCCACGTTTGTGTCAAGAGATGGAATGGAATCTGCCCTTCCATGCCAGGATGTAAACTACTGGTCACTGGAAAGGCTCCACTGACAGAAGACCCAGCGATTTAGTTTACTTGCACCTGTTTCATGCTGCGTCAGTCTTGCTGGCTGTTCCTGCTACTGTAGGCTTTACCCTGAGTTCCATGGACGCTATCTGTGAGCTCAACAACTCTTTTGATTTCACCTGCACTTGTTAATTTTCTATCTTCATAAAAAGTCTGTCCTTCACTCTCCCTATAAATATTAATACAAATGTTTTCAATATTATTTTACCTTTGGCTGCTGATGTTGATGCAGCACACCTCTGGGGAGTATATTTACTTGGGCTTATTGAGAATATTTGCAGGAGGTCCTTGCCAATATAACAATAGTTCCCTGGAGTTTCCAGGAGTGTGCACATATTTACAAGTGCTCCCAAAGTATGAAAACAGTTGAAGTTGAAACGTAGTAGCTGACTCTTGCTGAGTCATCTGGTGTGTGTGAACTCGAGGAAAGGAATTCCCCACTCAGCAAGATATCAAAATGAAGAAAAATAATTACTGTGAAAGCTGCCCAATTATAAAAGTACTCGTAACTTGCCACAAAATGCCTGGATTTTTTTCACTCTTGTGATTGCTTTTAGGTCTGTCAAAATGTTATTTTTAAATTGCAGAACTAAAAAAAAGGATAATCTGTGCATGGCCATCTATTTACATCTCTGACACAACAGGTTAACAGCTGTGCTGCTTCTATTCCAATCTAATTTATGTTCAAATAACACTTGGATTAGCATTGCTCTAAATTAAGCAGTCAGCTGTGACCCTTTGGAACATACACATGCCTGGGAAAGGAGGCTGTGGGTTAATCCCACTTCAGGATAGCACTACAGAGCAGGCTGACGGACAGTCACACTATTGGAGGGGCGTGTTCCGTATGAAATGCCGATCCAATGAAAGCAAGACACAAAATGCTGGAGTAATTCAGCTGGACAGGCAGCATCTCTCAATAGAAGGAATGGGTGACGTCTCGGGTCGATGGCCCTTCTTCTGTAAACCAGTGAGTGCATCTCCATGGCAAGATGGCAGAGGAGTCCTACCTAATAATTATCTCTCGGCCAATGTCTGTTTTTCTCTGGAGATCAACCATAGTGACAATGCCTCAAAAATAATTAATTGCTTTGAGAAACTGCTTTGAAAATCATGATCTAAACTACTTATCTCCCTTTATTTTAGTGAACCCGGACAATCAAAATATAGAAGTAAAGGGAAAGAGAATATTATCTATAACTGCTGCCTAAGTATCTCATCCAATCAGTTGTCACATCCTCACCATGTGAAATGAGAGGGAATGCACCACCTCTTGGCTTCATGTTTCCAAGGTAGCCAAACCACAAATCCTTGCCTTCCTACAGTTTTTCCTTTCTCTTGCGATCACTTCATACTTCATACTTTATTAGCAAAGTATGTTTTGCAATATACGAGGAAATTGATTTGCCATACAGTCATACTAATAAAAAGTAACAGAACACACAAAATACATTTTAACATAAACATCCACCACAATGACTCCTCCACATTCCTCACTGTGATGGAAGTCGAAAAAAAGTCAATCTCTTCCCTTCTTTGTTCTCCCACGGTCAGGGGCCTCGAGCCTTCCATTGACGGGACGATCTTGACTCCCATAGCCGGCAGTGGGCCCTCCGCATCGGGGCGATCAAGCTCCTGCATCGGGGAATCTCAGTTCCGCGCGCTGGGCGATCGACCCCAGGTCGGGGCTAGTCGAAACCTTTTGTGACTTTGGAGCTCCCACCTCGGTCTCTTCCGAGACTGCGAGCTCCGCGATGTTAAAGTCCACAGGCTGCGGTTGGAGCATCGATCCCAGGCAAAGAATAGGCTCCGATAATAAGTCCATGCTCTGTGGTGGGGCTCAAAGTCAGTCCCGAGCAAGGCCTCCAGCTCCGATGTTAGGCCGCAAAGCGACCGGAGATACGACCCGGAAAACAATCGCATCTCCGGCAAGGTAAGAGATTGAAAAAAGTTTCACCTGACCCTCTTCCCCACCCTGCGCATAAACCAAACCAGAGAACATTAACACAAACCTTTAAAACACACTAAAAATAACAAAAAAATGGCGAATGGACAGACATACTGTTGGCGAGGCTGCCATCGCGGCGCCACCCGCAACTAGGATCTCAAGACCCAGTGAAGCTCTGTCTTCACATTTAAGCTGTGTTTAAGTAATTACCATTGGCAATATTAGCAGATGTACTTCTGATGAGTTCAGTAACATCCCTTTGCTTGTGGTGTTAGCACAACATGAATCCATTTATCTTAATGTTTAGAACAATGGCCAAAGATAAGTCATATAAACCCATTCAGTGATCATTCAGCAACCATCCAACCATGTATATTGCCAATTAAGCTTTTGCTTTCCAGTTTCTGTCCATTCTGCACTGTCAACGTTGGTCCATCATGTTCCCTTCTTGGTAAGTAGAGTGTTTCATTCAGCCATTGATATCTGATCCACTATTTTATAACATCAAGGTTGATCTTCTAAGATCAAGGCTGATTCAGTCTGGAGAAGGGTCTCCACCCGAAAAGTTGCCTATTCCTTTTCTCCATAGACGCTGCCTCCAGTATTTTGTCTTTCTTCTTAATATGGAGTAGCTGATTTGAAGATTCTAATTCGCAACTCGCAAGTATACTCAAACCAGCTAAACATCCAAAGAGTGAAACAGGTTCCACAAACCATACTTTTCATATCTGATCAATATTTCTCAGCAGGCAATAAAGATCTTGGTTCACTAAAATTCTTATCATAAAAAGTGGTCACTGCACTCCCTGTTCCATGGCAACCCATCCATATTATTACCACATGTAAAAAAAATCCATTCATGGAAAGGGAAATGATCATCCATCATTAGCTGCATGCAAAGATGCAAGCTATTTGATGCTGATAAGATACTTATTTTGTTGCCAAGGTTGGAGAAGGTATAATTTCAGTCAACAATGTTTCAATCCTTGTGTAGGAAAGAACTGCAGATGCTGGTTTAAACCGAAAACACACAAAATGCTGGAGTAATTCAGCGGAACAGGCAGCATTTCTGGAGAGAAGGAAAGGGTGACATTTTGGGTTGAGACCCTTCTTCAAACTGAGGGTCTCAACCCGAAACGTCACCCATTCCTTCTCTCCAGAGATGCTGCCTGTCCCACTGAGTTACTCCAGCATTTTGTGTTTATCTTATGTTTCAATTCTTGTTGGATATGGAGGGTTGCCAAGGGTCAGGAAGAGGGAACAACCTGGTAACTGCATGCCAATGTCTCACACTGTGGCCAGAAATATCGGCGGCCAAAGGGATTTATTCTCACCTGCAAATCAGGAGAGTCAACGTGGATTTGTTAAATGCAAATTCCCTGAAAATATCATCGAAGCTCTATAGGCAGATCATATCTCTCTACCCATCTGTGATCTAAAAGCAAATCATGATTGATTAACTTGACAAATGGAGGAGCAAAGATTAAAGAAACGGCATAATGTACATTTGTACTTTCAGAAGACATTTGGTACAGTACCACATAACATAATTTTTAATAGAAGAGAAATTTATACTAACAACAAACAAAAATAAAATGCAAGCAAGAGTCGGCCATTCAGCCACTAATACCTGCTCCACTATTTAATAAAGTCATTTCTGCTTTTACTGCCACTTTTTTCCACTCAGCGCATTATCTCTGTGTTGAATACCCTCAGCTACTTAGCCTCCACAGCCTTCTTGGATAGAAAATGTCAAAGATTCTTCCCCCTTCGGTTGAAGATATTTCTTCTCAACTCAATCCTGAAAAGCTGGCCCCTTGTTTTAAACATGGAAAACCTCATCCCCGCATCGGCTCTGGGAAGCTCTCTTGTGTATCTCATTGATATCACCCACATTCTTCTAGTACAGGTACAGTAGTGCCTATAATCAACTCAGTGATGGGAGGCAGAAAATAAGCATGAATGTATGGTTCTTGGCTGAAGAAAAATATGTGCTGCAGTTCCCCCAGAGACAGTTCTGCGGGCCATTGTTTTGGTTATTTAATTTAACACACACGGAAAGATGTTGAAGTTGGCTTACGATACAAGGCTTTGTGATGCAGTAAATAATATCACAGTGACAAACAGGGGGAGATCGATTGACTGGTAAAATGAGCAGGCATATTGGTACAGTGATGCACGTTGAGAAAGACACATAGGGCACATAATCACCATGGCATTATTATGAGAGGAGTGCAAGAACAATGAGAGGCAGAGGTAGGCTTTTGCAGATCTTTGAAGGCAACGGGACCAGTGGATAAGAGAGTTATGAAGAAATATGGGACACTTGGGCTTTTAAAAAAGCATAGCACAGACAAAAGCAAAGAAATCACACCAAATCCACACTACGAGCCAATGGATAGACTGAAATTAATAGGAATTCTGAAGAAAGGCCTCGACCCGAAACGTCGCCTATTTCCTACCTTCCATAGAAGCTGCCTCACCTGCTGAGTTTCTCCAGCATTTTTGTCTACCTTGAGTTCAGGCTTGTTCATTCCAAACAAGGGATGGATATTGTTGCAAGAATTGTTTTGTGAACTGTACCATTTATGTGAGTGATGCACAAAAAACATGGACTTTGCATTTCAATGATTTTGTTGGTGGAGGAACGGAATGATAGGAGGGACATGATAGGAGGGACATACAGGAATCTGATTGGAAGGTAAAGGGAGAAGATTTCCCATGAGGTCAATACCAGGAGAAATGCATAGCTGCAGTCCCTGGAGGATGTTAATGATCTAATGAATTATCAAATGAACACCACTGTTTTAGTCCTAAATTAATAATACAACATTTCCCCGAGAACCTTCTCAGTGCAGCAACATTAATCAATTAGTCCCCTCCAATCAGGACACTTCACAATACTCATCACTATTAAAAATATCATATGGGCAACTGTAGCTCACTCTGACAGCCGCACGATGAAGGCATGTCCTCCAACTACCATGCAAGGCCCTCTTCAGGCATTTCCTTTGCAGAAGAAGTGTTGCAAATAATAATAATAATAATAATAATAATAATAATCTTATTTATATAGCACATTTTTAGTCAACTTGCATTGGCCCCAAAGTGCTTCACATAATTACATTACATTTACACACAGGCAAAGGTGGGTGAAGTGTCTTGCCCCAAGGACACAACGACAGTATGCACTCCAAGCGGGATTCGAACCGGCTACCTTCCGGTCGCCAGCCGAACACTTAGCCCATTGTGCCATCTGTCAAAATGCAAAGCAGCAAGCCGACACTGATGGGAAGCAGAGCATTAATGTGTATTGTCTCCCATGGAAGGGGCAGTGGGTGGCCATGGTCACTCATGAAGGGCTGAGCATTGCTGATTCACACCTTTCTGGCATTTTGTCAGCCCATACACTTCAGGGAGTAATCTCAAGCTTCCCACTGCAACCCGCTCTTTGATGTTTTCACTATTCACATCTGCCAAGAGTCTGATGCTGCACACTCAACAGACATGACTTTCACACCCTTACATGCTATTACCAGGATCCTGCACTTAACTGCTTACTTTCCCCTTACATTTGACCTCCCAAAGTGCACCATCCCAGACTTGTCCAGATTACACTCCATTTGCTATTTCTCCCATCATATCTGTATCTGACCTATACCCTGCCATATCTTTTGACATTGTTCTTCTTGCCCACAACTCCACCAATCTCTCATTTGCAAACTTATTTACCAGCCCATCTAGACATACATGTATCACAAACCACAGAGGTCCCAAGACTGATCCATGTTGAAACCACGGGTCACAAACTTACGGTCATAATAATACCATTCCATCAAAACCCCCTGTCTTCTCTGAGTAAGCTAACAGAATCCAAACTACCATGTCATCATAGATCCCAGACATTTTAAACTTCAGGATCAGCCTATAAAGAAGTACTTTACATATTGATAAACTATTTATGAGATCAGCCCAAAGTAGTCAAACCTAACTCCATGCAAAGCAAGTAAATTTCAAAGGGTGCCAGAACGTAACAAAGATCACCTCACATAGCGAAGTTGCATACTTCCAAGTTAACCAACAGAAGTGAGGTGGTCTTCCTACAGACTCACAACCCCCAAGTACAAAATCAGGGAGCTGGGAAGTTCTTAAGTGATAGGAGCAGAATTAGATCTACTCTGCCGTTCAATCATGGCTGATCTATCTTTCCCTCTCAACTCCATTCTCCTGCCTTCTCCCCATAACCCCTGACACCCATACTAATCAAGTTCCAAAGCATTGAGTGACCCTGCACTGCTTCTCATTTTTATTTTAGACAACCCACAACAAGCTGCTCTGTACATTTCAATTCCTATTATTTTAGGACCTTTGGATGAAGTGTATCCAGCTCAATTTCCAAGACCACTTGCTTTCTAATCCTCTTATTAAAATATCTTGGCTAGCGCAGTTCGAAGTCGTGCTCTAAGTGTTGATGTAAGATCACTTAAGTTCTTCCTTTATCACCAGCTAACCTTTCTAAGATGACTTGGCCTCATCTTCCAAGAGCCTGGGTGGGAGGAAAATAAGCCATTTTCACAGCATGATAAAACAAGGAGTGGAATCTCATTTTGATATTACATTATATTTCAAATTATTGAAGCATATGCTCTATGTTTTTCAAAGGCATGATATATAGTCTGACACACTGCAGATATTGGAATTTGAGCAAAAGACAAAATGCTGGAAGAACTTAGTGGGTCAGGGTGCACCTGTGGAGGGAATAGACATATATTTGGGTCTGGACTCTCCTTCAGGCTGCTGTTGTCTCTTCTTCGGACAAATTTTTAGTTAGTTGTGATTTCTTGGGGCAGCGTTTGACAGAATCTCTTGCATATGGCTACGTTTGAGGAGAAGAGGGAAGCTCGCTGATAATCTGATTTTTTTTTCCGAATAAGATTATCAAAGCAGATTACCTATTTGTTTGACAGAATCTCTTGCCAAGAGTAGGTGAATCAAGGACTAGAGGGCATAGGTTTAAAATGAAGGGGAAAGAATTCAACAGGAATCTGAGTGGTAGCTTTTTCATCAAAGGGCGGTGGGTGTATGGAACAAGCTGCCAGAAGAGGTAGTTGAGGCTGGGGCTATCCCAACGTTTAAGAAATAGTTAGACAAGTACATGAATAGAACATGTTTGGAGGGATATGAACCAGGTGGGACCAGTGGTGTAGGCAAGTTGGGCTGAAAGGCTTGTTTCCACGCTGTCCACGCTATGACTCTATGACTTTAAATGGGAGCATGCTATGTTCTAATTAGCTGCCTTGGTTCCTACATTACAACAGAGGTGGCACTTCAGATGAAGCACCTTCCGTTCAATGTAGAGGTACCATAGTTCGGATGTCATGACCCTTCTGGACTGCTGACTGCATTAGCAAGGCACTGGATACTCAGAGTTATCTGTCCTATGAAACTCATAGAATAATCATCATTCATCCCATCAGAAGGTAATGCAATGACAAATGACAGCACAACACTTACCTTGTACTGGACATTAAGCATAATTTAAAATGTTAGTGCCATAAAAACGGCACCTTTCCAAGGACAAGACAATCTAAAATTATGCTGATGCAGTGTGGTCCTGCCCAGAGTGGGAAGTAGGGTGGCCCAGATAGTGGGGCAGAGCTGCCTCACAGCTCCAATTACCCACTTTCAATCTGGGCCTCTGTTGCTGTCCATGTGGACTTTGCATTTTCTTCTTGGTTTCTGTGGGTTTCTTCAAGGTGCTCCGGTTTCCTGCTGCATCCCACTTTTAAAAACCTCTAATGTGTAGGTAAGTGGTTGAATGTGTAGGTTGAATCTGGGCGGGAGGGGAAGGAGGTTGATGGAGAGTAAAATGAGATATGTCGGGTTTGTGTAAATGGGTGCTTGATGTTGGGCGTGAACTTGCTGGGCTAAATGGCAGTGTTCAAACTTATTAGAAATCAAAAATATTGGAAATCCTCAGCTGGTGAGTCAGCATCTGTGCAGGTAGAAACTGATGAAGGGTCATAGGTCAGGAACATTATCTCTGTTTCTCTTTCACAAAGGTTGCCTGTTCTACAGAGTATTGCCAGCACTTTCTGTTCTCAGAAGGTATTCTGATTTTTATGGAGAGATTGCCCTTAAACATGTACAGTTTCATTGTCTGTACAAAGTGAGTTCAGAGTGACAACACATCGTTATTTTGCAGAAAGTAAGACTGCTTCATATTTCATGCAATTACTACTCATCCTACGTGATTGTATTATAAAGTAAATTGCCTTCACAGTGCAATAAAACTCTAGATTGCAACATCAGAAACAAAACACAATTACCTGTCATTATACAACTGGTCTGAATCCAAAACTGTCAACACCAGCAAAAGACTGTACCTTTCATCCATTTCTCATGTGTAACATTGATCATTTGAAAATGAGCATAATTATCTATGCAAATTACTTGCTTTTTATGACAGGTGTAGTTAAACTAGATGACCGATGGATTAGAATCATTACAGCTCTACTGGGAGGAATGTAATTAATGGACCATGTGATAAAACAATCCACTTACAAAATATTTTGGTATTAAAGGTTATTTTCCTTCTGCCAAATGCTTGCATTAACTAATTTTCAAGCTTTTGCAACAAATTGTCAAAATGGCATTGTTATATCATACTAGTCCCTGCAGCTAGGATTTGGCAATTATATTAAAATACAACAAAATCTAAATAATCTGGCATCTTTCAGACTTCAATGACGCCAGACAAGCAGATTTTATGGACTGGTGGATCTTACTTGAATTAATATCCAACCACAATCTTTTATTTCACTTTTATTATGTCACACAGTAGTATAATAAATTTTACTATGTATCAAGGAGTTTAGAGGGAGTGGGAGATGTACAAAGCATCCCTGCATTACAGCAATTCAGGTAAGAAAGGTTCATCCTTACACAATTCATAAAAATAAAGGTACGGAATAAAAATTGTTCTTATTCGGATAAATATGTGCAAAATGTTAATAAATAAACACAGCATTTACACAGCAAACTGAACTAGTTTACCAAGGACACCATCACAGGCAGCTAATTCACAGAGGGAGTCACTTAGGAGATTTTCTTTTGAAACTGACAATCTCTTCCATTGATACGTACTAAATTACATTATCAAACAATCCTTTCCATTTTGCCTATAATATTATCAGAATGATGTTGCCTGTAGATCACATACCCACTGGGGCATTACCGTTAAGAGAAAAGCATCCTGTAGGAATGTAGCTCCATTCTAACATGAGATTCTGAACAACCAAATGCCAGGTTATTAGAGGTTACACAAAAAAGCTGGAGAAACTCAGCGGGTGCAGCACCATAAGAAACTCAGCGGGTGCTGCACCCGCTGAGTTTCTCCAGCTTTTTTGTGTAACCTTCGATTCTCCAGCATCTGCAGTTCCTTCTTAAACGCCAGGTTATTAGAGTTTTATTATAGTTTGAAACCATTTGCTTGGATTTTAGGATTACACATTTTTTCCAACTGGGCTGCACTATATCAATTATGGTGCTCATGAAGATAGATAAAGGGGAGCCAGTGGATGTAGTATGTTTTGATTATTGAAAGACATGTATGAAAAGTTATTAATCAAAATTAAGATCATGGAAATGGGAATAATATGGACTGACATACAGGAATAAATAGGTCACCATAGTTAGTAGGTGCGAGCTGGTGTGGTACTAAAGGAAATCTCCAATAATCTGGTATCCTTTTGTTCAGAAATCCCAGTGCCTTGGCATCTGGCTCATTCATATTGTGGATAAGTTCTCCATATCCACACACCTATTTTCCTCTCCTCTACATGAATATGGTTGTATGTTGCTGGGAATGTACACTGGGTGTACGGCTGATGTCTGGGCTGAGTTGAAACGCACGAGGTCAGGAAGGTGCCTTGTTTGTGACTAGAGCTGGGAGCTGGCACGTGGACTGGGCGTTTTTGATTGGCTGAAGCAGACAAGCTGAAATTCACCGGCACCGTACCTCCCATTCCCCTTACATTCAAGTAAGCGATTAACATAGAAGATCCACCAAATCTGACATTTCAAAGGCCTGCTCTCCTCCATCAGCTGCCTTGGGTATGTCCTGTCCCACTGACAGGTCAAGCCCATCCGAAGAAGTAGCAGAGCGAAGGATAGACAGGAAGGAATGACACTGGAAATCCTCAATGTGAGCATTAGCTGGTTGGCCTTTCTTACAGATCTATCCTTCCCAAGGCATCTTCTCCCTACATCAATACAGGTTTTACTGTCCAACAGTCCTCTGGCATCACAGCCTATCTTCATGGTGGAAATCTGGGAATGTTTCCCTGGGTTGAGTTGAGTTGAGGAATATTGATAACCAACCAGTGAATTTAGATGAAGAGCAGGAAAATGGAACAGAGGTAAAAGATCATTCAAGATGGCGACACAGCTTTCAATAGCCAAAATATTCTGCTCATACTTCAGTCTCTTAAGTAAGGGATATTGCTGCTTTCGAGTGAAACACTGGACTAAGGCGCCCATTGTCAGTATAATGCATTCACAAGGCAGGTGCAGTATAATTGGAATTGAATTACAAATCGCCTTACGTCACCTTAAACAGTCGCAGAGTTGGGGAATCACAGTGATGCAGCCAGTGGAGCCATTTGCCTCATAGCTTCCAGACCCCAGTTTAATCCTGACCTCAGGTTTTGTGTGGCTGTTCTCCCTGTGTGCACATGGATTTTGTCAGGAAACTGCAATTTCCTTCCTCAACTCAAAGACGTGAATGTTGGTAGGTTAATTGGCCACTAGTTGCATAGGTTAGTGAAAAAGTCAGGTGGGAACTAATGGGGGTGTCAAAGAGTCAAAGAGTCATACGATACAGGCACACCACATCTATGCCAAATGAAGAGTTCCCATTTTTACAAATCCCAATGTAGGAAGAATGAATTGGGATAAGTATAAATTAATGGTTGATAGTCGACACAGACCTGTTTCCATTGTTATCTATTAGTTCTCTGACATCACAGACTTTAGTCATGGTGACAAAATGGGTGCTAACTCTATGATGCTAAGATACAGCAAAGGTTGGACAGAAGGTAAGACTTCCCTCTGTACAAATTTTCCTGAATCTAGTCAAGTCAAGTCAAGTTTATTTGTCACATACACATACGAGATGTGCAGTGAAATGAAAGTGGCAATGCTCGCGGACTTTTGTGCAAAAGACAAACAACAAAACAACCAAACAAATTATAAACACAATCATAACACACATATTCTTTTACATAATAAATAATGGAAGGAAAAAACGTTCAGTAGAGTTAGTCCCTGGTGAGATAGGCGTTTACAGTCCGAATTGCCTCTGGGAAGAAACTCCTTCTCAACCTCTCCATTCTCACCGCATGGCAACGGAGGCATTTGCCTGACTGTAGCAGCTGGAACAGTCCGTTGCAGGGGTGGAAGGGGTCTGATGTACATTGATGATGTACATTGACCACCATCACCATGATGTCCTGTTCAGTACAACCAATACAGCCTATGGGTGTATTAAGCTCCTTTAGTGGTGCACTATCAAATACATGCAGATCACTTGGGAAAAGTAATCCACATCACCAAAACAAAAGCCCAAAAAGCTGATATTTCCCCAATTTAATTTTTTTGCACATTACAACATGGAATCAGGTCATTTAGCCTATCAATCCCCCCAATTTACTTTCTATCCTTATATCCCTATCAATTCCTTTTCCCACCTCAGACTCTCCTACCACCCACACATACTTGAGGGCAATTTACAGTGGCCCAAATAGCCTATTGTCTTTGGGACGTGAGGAGCAAACCCATGCAGTCGCTGGGAGAATGTGTAAACCCCATACAAGGCCGCATCCAACATCAGGATCTAAACCATGGTCTCAGGAACTGTGAGGCAGCAGCACTGCCTACTCCACCACCGTGGTGCCTTTATTTCTTCTCCTTGCTCTAGCTCTTCGGCTATTTCTCTAAACTAAGCAGTCAATTTAAGAGCAATTGCTTTTGAATTAGGAGCCTTATCACAACTAAATGGATTTAGGCTGTTCATACCAAATTCCATTTATTTATCAACACTACCCACGTGCTAAATCAAATTAGGCAGCACAGCAAATTCCTCGGTTTGCTATGCACAGTGAGTGATGAAATATTCTGCTTGGTCTACATTAGTTAGTCTATTATGCCAGGAGTTTAAAGAATGTAAACTGGGCAAGGAAGCAGAGTATATTCTCAACTTCTTGGTTAATGTTCCCATTGATTTCCTGGTTCAGCACCACCTGGGACAGCAGTTCTGGGAAGTTACAAACCTGCCCATTCTGGAGCCGTAGATCAGCAGAAGCCAGAAGCGGGGTTACCACATACCCGACACAGCATCTACCATGGCACAAGTCTGGCATGAATCCGACATGATTTGGCACCTCAGTTTCCAGGTGAGGCAACATCCACACACGAGTATAGTTCAAGATACGATTGGGTTAAGACTCACTCAGCCTTTCCTGCCAGAGTTGAAATACTGCTTAATAGAACCTACGTGATTTTATTTCGCCTCTCACATCCACAACATCCAGGCAGCCTCGCTGAATGGGTGCATTGAGATGCCCAACCTCATTTTACAAATATTTCCTCAAGCAGAATAATAATGGTCCCATCTGCTCCCCCAAAGTCTAACCTGCAGATTCAAACAAATATGAATAAAACTATCCACCAATGCATTTAGAGGTATAAAACACATTTATTGTAGCTGAGGGAATGTGGTCTGAATGCAGGTAAAAGGATTATCACATTGAAACAGAGAAACTAGTCTTGAAGTCATAGTGTACGGAATCAGGTCCTTCGGCCCAACTTGCCCATGCGGACCATGATGCCTCATCAACACTAGTCCCCCTCTTGATTTTGTACACCCCTATAAGATCACGCCTCAACTTCCTGCACTCCAAGTAATACAGTCCTAGCCTACCTAACCTCTACCAATACCTCAGGCCCTCGTGCTGGCCACGTCACTCTTTCCAGATGGAAGAATTGATGTAGTAAGCAGGCTGGGGGCTTACCTTCTGCGCCCTTGGAAGCACTCTGAGTCAGCTATGGGAGGTGCCCTGGGTCACGGGGGCTGAGCAATGGCCATTGGAGGTGCAGGAGGGTGCAGGAGGGCACATAGACATGCCGAGGAGTCGTTGGAATGATTGAGTCAGTGGAGTGGGTCGTTGGAGGCTCTGAAGCAGCTTGGGATTCCATTAAATCGGGCGCCGCTACATGTGGCAGAGTGTGAGGAATGGACAGTTAAGACTCCAGCATCTTTAAAACATTTTGGACTTGAGGGACACAAGATGGCACCTAAAACGTGCCGATTTGTGCGTACTGCCTCAATGTGGTCTACTATTTTACACTCTTAAACTGTATATATATATAGTAGGATTGTCTCTGGCCTCTATGCAAAAAAGGAATTTCACTATACTTAGGCACAGGTGACAATAAAGTACCTTTGAATCATCCTTCCATATAGCAGGTTGACTAAAACAGAGCACATACTCTAAATGTGGTCTCATTAATTTATTGTACAACTGTAACATAACATTCCAACTTCTATACTCAATACCCTGACTGATGAAGACCAATGTACCAAGAGCCTTTTTGACCACCCTATCTACCTATGAATTCACTTTCAAGCAACTATGTACCTGCACTCCTAGAGCCCTCTGCTCTCTAACACTCCCCAGAGCATTGCCATTCACTGTGTGGTGTTTGTGAACTGATTGCACCTTGTTTGTACCACACTGACTGATGCTGAGACCTGATAAATACAAGTCTCACTTCAACCATAATTTTGAGTTTCCAATAACTCAACATTCCACTTCCTCCCACCATGTCGCAGACCTAATCCAAGCAAAACATTTAAGAATAAACACCAATCCAAAAATATGCAGTTGTAAATGTTTTCTGCGTGAAACACTGCCAGACTTGACATCACTACTGTTCTGCTTGCATTCTTTCAGTAATCTTAACAGCTCTGACAGTTGCCTCAGCTTCTTTCCAACAAATGTGTCTGCCGCGTGCACTTCATCTGACATATAGATCTCTGGTTGATTAAATCTGGAGCTGCATGATGCTAAATGACTGGCTGGCCAAGGTTTCATTAACAGCCAATTCAGTGTACAAATTGATAATACATGTTTATGTCGGTGTAACAACTAATATATATGAAAGCAATGTGATGGCATGTGCCATTCTGCATGCCCTCCTTTCAATCCAGACCTTTCAACATTGTTAATTAAATGAACCACCGCTGTCATTTCCGTTGATTGTATTAATACAGTAATGGTTTGAAGATACAATGCAGCAACAATAAGGTACATTGCCTGTCTGTCGAAGGACAGCTTGCAAGCCAGCATCATGCTCCCTACACAACTTCATGATGTTTAACTGTCTCAATCTGTCAGCCTGCACACTGTGCGAAGTGATGGAAACAAACAAAACCTGTGCTCAATGTTTGGTTTGCTAATGCCATTGTGACTAAATAGAAAAACAGCAGATGCATTGGATTCAACAAACGGATGTAAATGTGTCTTTATTACACTGAAAACAATTAACCTGTTGGTCCTTCTCATACAGGTTGGTGTCTGCATCATACACACACGTAAGAATGATCGGGGTTTATAAATAACATCTATCATATCAATGGCTCAGCACATGATAATTAAATATTGATTAAACGTGTTCTAAACATTGATGCATATTTCCCCCATTCTTCACAGTTTATTACATCCACAACAAAATAAAGGAAGATCCCTCATATTACTCATGGTCTTGAAGTAAATTTGACAGCACCTCATACCCTTCCTTACATCGCTTGGTCTCATTGATTGCTTGTTCACCTCCATCCACTTCTAATCAAAGGAAACGAGAGTGATACAAAGGCACTGGAGAATGTCAAGTTAACAAACAAGGGAATAGTTGTTCAAAATTAAAAGCCAGCATTAGTATTTTGAGCTGGTCAGGGCAGAGAGCGTCACTCCTGCTGGTGAGGCAGGAGCGTATGACTCCGATGCAAGGGTCAGAACACATTGAGTGTAAACAGGCACTTCAACACAGGGTGCTGTCTTTCAAATGAGGCGATTAACCAAGATTCCAGATTGACATAAGAGAGGCTACAATTCAAGTAAGAGCTGAGACCTGTTTCAGTCAATATTTACTCTCAAACTACTTGTAAATATATACTTCAAATTTCTAGTCAATTTCCTACCTCAAATGCAAAGAAAAGCATTGGACAAATTCAGTGGGTCCGGCAGCATGTATGGAGAGAAATGGATACTTGATGTGTTGGGTCAAGACACAAGCTTTGGACCAGTCCAAATGAAGGATCTTGACGTAAATGTCAACTACCTATTTCCCTCCACAGATGCTGTCTGATCCATTGAGTTCCTGCAGAACTTTATCTTTTGCTCTGGGTTCCAACATCTGCAGACTTGTCTGTCTCCACATACCCACAAATTTCTTGTCAATATTTGTCCATCAATGTCTTGGTCAGTATATACCTCAAATGTCTTATCAATATATATTTAATATTTCTCAATCAATATATTCACTCAAGCATCTTGTTAATTATACCCTCAAAGGACTTAGACAATATACCTCAAATAGAATGATAGAAGAATAGAATGCCTTTTATTGACATTCAAACAGGCAAGGTTTGAACAAAATTTCATTCCTGCAGACATGACATTCCAAAAAACCCAAGACACACACTAAACACAATTTACACAAACATCCATCACAGTGAATCTCCAACATCTCACTGTGATGGAAGGCAAAAGTCTTATCTCTTCCCTTTGTTCTTCTCCCGCGGTCCAGCAGTCCAACTGCAGCGTCGAGACGACTGGGGCTCACGATGTTAAAGCCCCCGATGGGCAATGGTAAGTCCCGCGGCAATTTAAGCTGCGCCGGGCAATGTTAGGCCCCACTCCAAGTCATTTAAACCTCGCGATTCTGGCGGTAGAAGTTGCCATTGCGGGCGCTCCGAAAAGCAGTCTCCCACCAGGAACCTGCAAGCTCCCGATGTTACCGTCCACCAGGCCTGCGGCCGGAACCTCCGAAGCTCCCGAAGCTCCGAAGTCAGGTTCATCACAGCTCTCCCTGCTCTGAAGTCGGCCAGCTCTGCAATGGCAAGTCCGCAGGCTCCACGACCGGAGCCCTCAGGTTGGTTCTGGTTGGAGGCCGCCGCCGGCTCCACGATGTTAGGCCCAATGACACCGGAGACCCAACAGGGAAAAAGTCGGGTCCCCGTACAGGGAAGAGATTAAACCATTAGGGCAATTAATAATTCAGGGAATGTTCCAGTTTGGCTATTTAGATGTTTCCTCCATCATTTCTATCATTGCAATCATTTTATTTAGTCACCAAATCATCACTTTGGTTGTGATCTTATTTAGGAAGTTAATATTTTACTTCCTGGCCCTAAATTCACAATCTCCTCCTTGATGTCATGGCTGGGTTATCGTTAATGATGCCATCAATATAGTACTGGTAATAAGGATACCATGAAACAACCTGGATGGAAACAATTATGGACAGAATATGATATCAACTGCACTCCTCACCAAATCCACTTATCTGATGAACTGCAGCATAAGATATTATAGAAATTTCAAAATATATAAATACAGAGTACAACACATTAAGAAAAAAAACATTGGGCATTGAAACCTGGTACTACTGCAACTGATTCAATGAGGCATATTAATGATACTGTCACAGAAACATGCTTATTAACCGGATGTCAACGCATATTGCAAATGCACATTGGTTGTCGACAAAGCATACATTTATGGTACAACTGAGTTGTTCCATTGTCATTAAACATGGCAGTGAATCTCTGAATGTTGGTGGTGTCCTGATCTAGAATTGTCATCACGAATGCACGTAAACTCAACCTTATTCTGCATGCTATCTGGGTTTTCTCTCGTGAAAGAGTGTGTAAAATAAACGTGACAATGCATGGTTTGATTTATAACATGACGCAGATGGATGAGTGGTAATGGAAGTGGAGAGGAAATGCCACGATTTACCATAATGTAATCCCTCCTACCCCAGTGAATAATAGAATTGGGTAAATAATTGAAAATCACCAAATGTTGGTCTTCCAAATACTGACACACTAGGTGCTAGAATGGAAAAAAGCACATTGCAAACCAAATACATTTGAAATAAATCGGGTTTTTTCTCTGCTGATTAATCCCAGCCAGGTGGTACTGGTATTTGCAGAGTGTATGCATTGGTTTTGTTTTTCAAAATTGGTGGGAAATAGTAGAGAAAATGGATAATTGGAATATATGTATAGTTGCCCTACTATAGCAGGTGCAACCTTTGTTTTTCAAGATAAACGTGAGACAATGTGTGCATATTAACAGTTTTATAATTATACCTTTGATAATTATACAAAACCAATAAAAAGCAGAACTAAGAATGATGACAATCAGGAATATAATATAATTAGTGTCACCAGCCATCCAGGATTGTCCAGGACTCTGGCAATCATTTAAAATTAATCTCCTGGATATGCTCTCAGCAATTTTGAAGGACAATTTGAGAAATATATTTTTTAAATGTCTTTTAACGTTTAATTTTTTTCTATCCTTCTGATTATTAGCATTCAAGGCATTGGAATTTTAAAAAATGTTCTTACTATCAAATATCTTCCTTACAGGTCCATGGAAATAGTAGCAAAATTGGACATGTTGTGGCTCGTGGTGGATATATGGAGACTGGCTGGGTGGGGACAGGGATTATGATTATGTCCAACCAGCCAACCCATAATGATCTTCTGAAGCCTTCTTGTTAAGTCTGCACCATTTCTGTAGGAAACCTTAAGCCCATCAGTAAGCTATTTGTCCATAAGCACACTTGACAGGAGTTGTCCATCAATGCTCCCTCACACACCGAAGCGATCCAAAATGTTTACGAGACCAACATCATACGCATATGCACCATTAATCTTTCTGGTGTCTTTCCCCTATTTAATGAACCGTGCAACAATTGTGGGCTGTACTCACAAAGAAACTAATGGATAAAAGTTTATAAAAAAAGAAACACATTAAGTCCTCCTGGCTACTTCATTCTGGAGAATATAAAACGCAGAAGATCTGCTTTGTGCTTAAGCAGACATAAGCATTCCTGGTCTGAGTCTGGGAGATTGCAGTGCTTTGTGAAAGTAATTCATACTGCAAATCCAAGGGAGCTCACACAATGCGACTGCACAAATCAAGTCCGAGGCACAGTGCTGGCCCTGTTAATATCCTTTATATTGGTGCCAAATTCCAACCACATTCTCAAAATGCTGTCAAAACACACCCAGTGTTGGACAACAGACATTCTTTCGACTGATGCAATGAAGCCTCAAGACAAGCAAGTGAAAATGGACAAACTTTGCGATGGGTGTGGGTTTAAGCTGTGCTGTCCCTGCAGACAAAACAAAAGCAGAGGATGCTTATACAAGCCTTCAATGAGGTTTAGGGCTTCTGTCAGGGGTATTGTGCCAAGAGATTCTGCAAAGGCTGTGCAAGGAAAGATGCAGCCCTGAAAAGTCACATAAAGAAATTTTAAATTTTCAAACCTGCTCTTAAAAATCAGAAACAACATCCTTTAAACACCAGGAAATAGATGGGAAATGCATGAAGCAACCAGGAGGTCAGTGAGAACCTGTGGAGTGTTAATATGTCAAGTCATTCATTGATCTAAAATATTAACCTTCCCCACAGTTGCTACCTGAGCTGCAGGGTATTCCCAGTGTTTCTGACTTAATTTAAAATCTCTACTACAAGCAATGAAGACACAATACAAGCACAAGCAATCAATATCCATTTATAATGCTACGGACACTGAACAAACAAGGCATGGTAATTCTATCAATTAGGTGGATAAATATAAAAGTTGTCTTCAATGGCACGTATAACCTTTACCTATATACTTCACTGAAAGCTAATCTAACAGTAGTATATCAATGATGCAAAATGTTGATTGGAAATGATAATATAAAGGTTTCCATACGACAGAACATCTCAAAAATGGGTCAATATGTCTAATGGAGAAGGGGATAAACTTCTTTAGCTAAATAGCAATAAGAATACAGAATAGAAATTGGTGCACTGCAGCAACTTACCAAGACTACTCAGATAGCATCCTCCAAATTTATGACCTCTACCAGCTAGAAGGACCACAACAGCAAAAGAGTGGGAGCATCACCACCGGGAAACTGTCCATCAGGCCGCCTAAAGAGAGTGGGCTGTGAGTGGGGAATAATTGATACAGCCATGCAATTTCAGGTAGAAAGGAAAAACCTAGAATCAATGAGAAATTCCTGTGGGGACTTGAGGGTAAAGTTCTACACAAATGGACATATGCACATGCTGGTTTTCCTTATTGTTTTGTGATCTTCTGTGGACGCAACTGGATCTGATTGCAACAAGAATGGTTGTAGTTGGAATTAATGCAAAAACACAGGGCAGATTTCCCAGATGAACATGGAGAATATCATGAGTTCATAAGTGTTTGTTTGTCATATGCACTGGATATGAACTGAAATAATAAAAGTCCTTGAATATTGCCCAGTCAACCGAATCCACCAGTTGCAAAGGTGAATTATGTCAGGAGATTAAGGGAACAGTACTTTACCGCTATTTGTTTCAGGTGGGGGGAGCAGGTTGAAAAGGTTCAAGCACCATGAAGATGGATCACGAAACATGATTTATGCATTTTTTTCCTCACATTAAGGGTATAAAAAGCATATTTAAGGTTAATCTGCCCTACTGCTGGAAGAATGTCACCACACTATGTGCCATTTTACGCAAATAAATTCAGCACATAGAGCTTTCAGTATTTGACCGAGTCACTTGTATTGTGAGTTTTTATCCCCCTGTGAAATGATGGAATCAAAATAAAAAGGGCAGGGAAGATATGGGTGATGAGAAAATAACACAAAATGCTGGAGTAACTCAGTGTGCCAGGTAGCATTTCTGGAGAATATGGCTAGGTGACATTTCTGTTCGAGACTTTTCTTTAGTCAGAAACTATCCATGCTCTCCAGAGAAGCTGCCTGACATGCTGAGCTCCTCCAGCACTCTGTGTCCTTATGTGTATTCACCAGCATCTGCAGTTCCTTGTTTCTACATAAAGGTGAAGACGTCTGCAGTCTTGTCCAAAGACGTACAAGTACATACGTTAATTGCGTTGGTGTTTGTGTGAATTGTCCCTTGTAGTAGTTAGATAGTGTTAATGTGCATGGATCACTGGTCGGTGCGGACTCAGTGGGCCGAAGGGCCTATTTACATGCTGCATTTCTAAAACTAAAAAACTATACAAAGATAAAGAGAAAATAAAGATAAAGAGATAAATTACTGGATAAATAGCCCAAATTTTGATCTGGGGAGATTGAGTACCATCACAGCAGTTGGAATTAAATAAAGCTGGAGTTACTTGCAGTTTTTGTGATTACAACACTATTGAATTCATCTAAAAAAAACTCCACAAGGCTAACTGCTGTCTTTCAGTGGAGGAAATCTGCCATCCTCCCCCAATATGTGTCCAATGTGTGATTCCAGACCTACTGCCTTTAGTTCAAGGATAATTAGCGATGGACAATAAATGTTGCCTTTGTCTGCAATAGCAGATCCCATGGACCAATAAATCAAAAGCCAGAACTCCAGCAGAGTTGGAGCAATGCTCTGTCAGGCATGCCTGGCTCACAAAACTGCCCATGCTGTACACCACTGTGAATACTTTACATTTATTTGCATTTAACTTCCTCTTCCTCACATGCAGGCTGATGGTGGCACCACAGGAGAACTGTGTACTGCAACAGTCTCATTACATACAGCACTGGAAGCAGTTCACAGACGGCTTACTCGACTGATACCTGTCACGGGTCATCTTATGAAGGAAGGATGGATAGGTTAGGCTTGTGCTGGGGCTTAGAACATTGAGATGGGGCTAAATTGAAGTTTATATAATTCTGAGGCATATTGACAGGGTGGATGATAGAGGATGTTTCTTTTTGTGACAGAATTGAGAAATGGGGGTGACCCATTCGTAGACAACTTTATTTTCTTTGAGGACCATGAGTCTTTGAACTTCCTCAAAGGGAGGTGGACGAAGAGTCTTTGAATATTCTTAAGACTGAGGTAGATGGATACTTGACAAGGAGGGAGGTGAAAGATTATCACAGCCAGGAGAGGATTCAGAGCTGAGATTGCAATCAATGGAGCCAAAATATTAAATGGCACAGCAGGTTTGAAGGGCCGAATGGCCTCCCTCTGCTCCCAATCCATATCCTCATATGTGCTCTCCCCTGATTTTGAACACTGATAGTTATCTGAAGCTGTTGTTTGGGAGCACCCTTTGGCAATATGTCTGGGAGCACGGTTTTATTGCCCCAGGGATTAAAGAGCATTTCTCTGATATGCTTGTGATTATGGCTTCTATTTTACTCTTTGAAGGGGAGGGCACCAAGCCGCCTCTGTTCTGAGGCAGAGTAGCTAAGTTCTGCATTTCAGCCGGCAAGACTTGGTCAAGAGTTGGACAGAGGCCTGAAGCACTCTCTCTGTCCAAGCTGCTTTTGCCATCTGAGGGACATTACCTGGGGCGATTGATGGTAATGCAAGCACAGCGGTGGATACAAAGGGTTAACGTTACTAGGGCATTAACTTTCCTCTGGAATAAATGCTTCCATTCATGTGTGTGCAAAGGCAGCTTGCTCATCCCCTGGCTGTGGCCTTCTGTTTGTTTTTTGAGATCTTCTCCCAACAACTTCTGCATCTGCTCCAGTGACAGTGGAGATATAGCAAGCGTTTTTTCCCCCAGTTAGTAATTGTGCAATTAAGCCATGCTAATTACCCTGAAAGAAATAGGCAAATATTTCAAACCAAGCGCGAGCATAAAACGCAGATGAAAACTCTGCTTAATTCGTGACAGCCCAAACCAGTGGGCCAGGGCTAAAACTGCTTACAAGAGCTACAAAAAAAAACAAACTTGGTCGGTGCAAGTCTCCATAATGTGGAGCCTTGTCGCTGAAATGAATGGGGCTATTCAGCTAGAGGTAAGGGGGGATCGACTACAAGCTGAGAGCAAGTAGGCGCGGGCAATTTCAACACACAGGCGCTGTGAGGGTCCTTGTTCCTTGCTGCACAGTGTGATCATCCATTCAAAGCTCCGCTCCCAACCAGACAGGACCTTATCCAAAGGTGGCAGCACAAAGGGGCTGTTGTCAGTCTGTTGCTTCCTTCATGGGGTGTGTGACGGAGTGGCAGACAATAGCCTTTTACAGAAGGGCTGCTGACTGGAACACAATAAGAGCATGAATGGGAACCTGAGTCCACCACTGAAGCAAGTGGCCATAGCAGCTGAGACACTTGAGGGGTAGCACAAGAAAGTGCAACCTTAGCGAGGGAAATGATGAAGGAAGAGAAAACAAATGAGGGAAAAGATAACGCAGCCGAGAAAAGAAATAAAACAGAAATATGCACTTGATTCAATAGACAAAAGGTAATATTGCTAGTTTGCAAAGCAGCATCATGAGATTAAGTGAGTAAAACAAAATGTAAAAACCATGCTGGTGATAATGCCTGACTGTGATTTCTCTGCTGTGCAAGATCTGGGGCAGTTCAGCTTCTTGTAGTGAAGCACAATAAAGTAGTATGAAAATATGCTACAAAATACTACATCACCAATTATCTCTTCCACACTGGTTAAAATAACACAAACACTACACTAGAAGTGGTGGGGATGGTACTGCACTAACAACATGCTCTTACTACCTGGATACATAGGCGGGTAATGTTAGGTCTGGTGCAGGATATGCTCTGGTTAAAATGAGGTGAAATCTGAATTTTGCTAGAGTTTCATTGACCTGAAATGTTAACTTAATTTCTCTCTCTCTGCAAGCGCTCCCTCAGCTGCTGAGTATACTCTATTTTTGTTTCAGAAATTCATCACCTGCGATATTTTGGGGGGTACTTGAAGTTCAAATGGAGTGATCATGAGGTGGTACAGTATTGGGCCAGGACAGTTCTGGGCTCTATCCCTCAACTCAGTTCATTTTAGCCAGTGGTACCCATGTTGCAACAGGTCTTGGCAGGACCTGGACCAGAGCTTAGTACGGAGTGAGATAAAAAACATCAACAGGTCCTGCTCATTATCTGTTGGCCTGTTGGTGTGTGTACGATATCTGATGATGAGGACCAGGGGTGGTGTAACTACACTCCCTCCCCATTACCAGATACTGCATGCACACCACCTCCAGAGACTAACTATCTTCTGCAAGCCATGGGATAAATGTAAATTATCGATAAATATATATATTTTATGGTAGAGATTGATAGGTTCTTGATTAATTAGGGTGTCAAGGGTTGTGGGGAGAAGGTAGGAGAATGGGGTTGAGAGGGATAGAGCAGCCATGATTGGATGGTGGGGATGACTTGATGGGCCAAATGGCCTAATTCTGTTCCTACAGTTTATGAACTTATGAATAAATGAAAGTCTCAATTCTCTGGATGCTTTCAAGAGAATTAGATAGAGCTCTTAAAGATGGTGGAGTCAAGGGGTATGGGGAGAAGGCAGGAACGGGGTACTGATTGTAGATGATCAGCCATGATCACAGTGAATGGTGGTGCTGGCTCGAAGGGCTGAATTGCCTATTCTTGCACCTATTTTCTATTGTCAATTATCTACTTCGCTTAACTATCCAGAAAGCTCCTGGACTCACTCAGTCAGAGCCTGCTAAATATCCTGGGCCCTTCCCCGCAGTAAGTACCCAGTCTTACTAATACATGTTGTGCAAAGAATAATTTGTTCCTTGCTTACTGTTTGTGTTTAGCTGCTAGACTTGGATGGAATCAGATCCTATCACGTCTTGTCACTGCTATAAAATGTGACAATCTGGTATCTGCTGTAAGAGTCTGGATAATGAATGAAGCACAGATCCCTGAAAGGATTTCCATTTGTAGCTCAATCGTACTACAATGACAGACATTTCCCTTAGAATCTGTAATCCCAACTGAATGAAAATGTCTATTTGATCCATGGTTATAGTCATGGAGTTATACATGGTTACAGCAATAGGCCCTCCGCCCACCTTGTCCATGCCTACTATCAATCACCCATTTACACTAATCCTACAATAATCCTGTTTTATTCTCCCCATAATCACATCAATTCCCCCCAATTTCTACCACTCATGTACACACTACAGATATTTTACAGTGGCCAATTAACCTACTAGTGCACACTTTTGGAATATGGAAAATAACTGTAGCATGTGCGGTTATGGAGAGCAGTTCTAACTCCATACAGGGAGCACCAGACATTGCAATTAAAGCTCTGTCAATGGATCTGTGAGGGAGCAGCATCTCTAGCTGTGCCATTGGACCACTCCACACTGTATGACCATTCAACTCCACATTGTACGAGCATTTTACCCTTGGGTATCCTTCAGCAAGTGTCACACATCCTAATAGTTTGAGTATCAGGATGTGTGACACAAAGCACGTCAAGTAAATGAAGGAATGATGGAATATCCCATTCCCTGGTTGAGTCTAATTGCACATCCAAGTGAAGTATTAACTTTCATTATTACCATTCCCCCCCACTGACATACTTAAACATTTACTCCCTCCACCCCACTTTGTTGGAAGAAGAATGTTGGACGTTGCAACAGAAGATAGAGAACTTGCAGGCTTGAATTATAGGAAGAGGTAGGATAGGCTCAGACTTTGTTCTTTGGAGCATTGGAAGCTTAGATCATATTGAAATAGACAAAACCCTGAGGGGCATGGATAAAGTGAATGCTCAATGTCTTTTTCTCAGGCTAAAGGATTCTAAAATCGGAATAGGCTTAAGTTGAGAGAGGAAACACTTAAGAGGGACCTCAGGGGCAAAGTTTTCACAAAGGGTATCCATAACTGGAATAAGCTACTAGAGGACACTATAGAAACAGTTACATTGTCGACTTTCAAAAGAGATTTCAACAGATCTATGGGTAGGAAGAGTTTGGAGGGAAATGGGCCAAATACATGCAAATGGGACTCGCCCAGAATGTCATCTTGGTCAACATGGAAAGTTGGGCTAAAGGACCTGTTTTCATGCTGTAGTGCTCTATGATTCTAAACATAATGCCTACACAATGTTCTGCAGTAACTCTCTGAGGTTTCTTTGCCAAGATCTTCCAAACCTGCACCCAGTTACCATGAAGGACTAGATCAGCAAGTACTTGGGAACTGTAGATACCCCTCCAGTCGTAAACCATCCAGACTATTCATGGTCCTTCACAAAAGATCAAAGCCATCACCTACTCAAGGGCATACAGGGAAGAGCAATGTGTTAGCCTTGCCATTTTAGGCCACTTCCCAAGAATGAACAAAAAATAAAATGTCAGTACAAACAAGTACCAGAAGGATCTCCAAAGAGGATTCTTGGTAGCCATGGAGGACAGCAACCATGTCGCCAATAACTGCATTGAGTATACATTTAGAAGAAGACTCCGTGCCAACTCATGTAGCTGCGGGCTTGGAACAGTAGAAGACCTCTCCTACGAGACGAGCCACAGCTATCTGCCAGCCATCAACTCTGCTTCCTGTGGCTGATTCATCCAGCTGAGGTGTTGCTGACGGCTCACAAACAATCCGCTTCACTTGGACTCACTAACAATGACATAAATGTATGTCCCTATGAGTGGGAGCTTCAAATCTCTGCTGCAAACCAACTGAAGCTTTTTCTGGAAGTAGAGGAATGGAGGTGGCTTCTAAAATAATTCCAATGCCGTTTCTTATTCACACAGCTGCCTTAAAATAAAACAGTTTTCAGTACATGTTTGAATTGTTTCTGACCCATGGGGCCAAGCCCAGTGTCTGGTTTATGATGGTGACAGGTGATGCAACAAGGGTATAGATCGTCGACAACCATGTGGAGGGAGGTCTTATGGGGGGGGTGGAAATTTGGCATTGGTTCACACCTCTTGACTCTGTTGCCTTAACTTGGTTCAGGTGCATCCAAAAGTGACCAGGTAAATAAAGCCAGAAAAGAAGCGGCTGAGTTTTGGCCTAGTGTGGACTCGTCTAAATTGAAGACTAAGGTTAGTAACTGTGGTTAGACCACTGATTCAATTTTCCAGTGCCCGTAAGCAGAAAGATTACACAGTTTGTTATGCTTCAGTGATGGTGGGTTTCTGAAAGTTTGGTTTTATTTGATCATTTGAAACTCAAGAAGTGATGTAGCTGGCAGAAAACACATAGTCTGTCCAATGGAGCCCAAGCGAGTGCAAATGCTGGAATTTTTAACAAAAAAAAACAAATTGCTGGAGGAGCTCAACGGTCAGGCAACATCTGTGCAGGGAAATGGACAGAGATGTTTCAAGTCTGAACCCTTCTTCAGGTTCCGACCCGAACATCTCTGTCCATTTCCTTCACAGATACTTCCTGACCCACAGAGGTCCTCCAGCAGTTTGTTTTTTGTACACAGTGAGTCCATTCATTAGAACGATACATCTCTATTGGGCAGCTTACCAAACTGAATGATCCAAATCCTGGCAGTTAGAACAGGCAACCACAATACAAGCAAATTGAGCTTGACACTGACTGAATCTTTATAGAAATATGAGACGTAACCTACTGCCAAATTATCAAAGTTCTACAGGTATACAATAGAGAGCATAGTGACTGGTAACTCGAATGACCAAGAACAAAGGAGGCTGCAGTATGTGGTGGGCATTGCCTGGTCCATCGCAAGTATTGACCTCCCCACCATCAAAGGGATCAAACGGAAGTGTTGCCTCAAAAAGTCAGCTTATATCCTTAAAGATATCAAGATAATATACTCATCTTGGTCATACTCTTACTTTACTGTTACCATTTGGAAGAAGCGACAGGAGGCTAAAAATCATGAACTGCAGGTTCAAGAACAGCTTCTTCCCACCAACCATCATTTTTGGCTCTTGAGCCACATTGTACGATCTTACTCACTACCCAACCTCTGTAACGATCTCTTCTGGACTTTATTAAGGTTGCATTATGTACTATCTACCATGCACTATAATGGGCTGGTTAACTAGCATTACTAATAATTGATTGTAATATTGAATATTGTATATTTATTTGTTGTTTTATTGTGTTCATGCGCATGTGAAACTTTAACAAGTAAGAATTTCATTGTTCTGTTCCTGATACATGTTAGTATTAAACATTCTTAACTCTTGGCTCTTGACCCAATTCCAACTTCATGTTACTTCTAGGCAATGAGATTTGTTCCCCCAGTATAATGACTATTCAGGGACAAGTTAGAGGAGTTGGCGGTGGAAAGATAGCAGAGTAAATGCCGTTGCCAATAAATACAGGTACATACATATGCACATGAAACCTCTTGATTAACATGTCTTTCCCAAATCAGTCAGAATTTTAATTCTAGTACACACCTTAGTGATTATTTATAAGAAGCGTAATGAAAATAAATCAATTATAATAATATTGATCTATTGGTGCATTATATCCTGAAGCTGATCACGGTGCTTCACATGATTAACTAATCTTCACAACATAGCAAGCAGTCCCGTAGGACAGAGCAGTGGTTATTGTGCAAGTGTGAGATGAGTGTCCATTGTGGTTTCAATTCAAATTACCTTTCCTCTGAGGAAAGGATTGCGGCTTCATTGCATCTCCAACATTAGCATTCTTTAAATAATGAGAAACTAATAACATTTGCATTTACACAATGCTTTTCACTTTGAAATTTAGTCTGCTCCCAGAAGCAGACATTTTGCTACTTCCGGAACAACAATCTGATGCTTTAAGTGTTGTAATATACTGTAACTTCATTTGTATTTTTACAGACGTTTGCTTTGGAACTATTCATCCGCTGTAACAGCTCATTGCAATGGACACAACAAATTGCTCTTTGTATAAACTAGTTTAAGCTAATTATAAAAAACACTTTGCTCTGGTAGTTCACTTTCTAATACTACTGGGAATCTGATGAACTTGACTTTAATCTCAATGTACTGCAGAATCGGCAACAAGGCCATATTTGGGATTTTAAGCTAATTACTAAATTTTGATTCACCAAGTCTGCAGTAATAAATGTCAGCAGTAACAATAACTTCAGAACAAAACAATGAACAAAGAAGATTGAAACTGTGCAGCACAAAAACAGCTTCCAAAAGTACACAAGAAAAAAAAATCTAGAAAGTCAAAATGACCAAATTATGTTTTCATATTCAGAATCCATTTCTGAGTTTAGACTAACATCAACAGTGTTTTGTTGTTAAAAAAGTAGTGGTCCACAGACTGTACAGTATGTTGGCAACACAGTACTGCAGATTCTTTATTCAAACCCACGATTAGTCAGCCAAGACGTATTGCTATCTCTGATGAACCAGACTTTCCTTTGAATGTTGCAGTGTAACTTCATTTGCACTCCTACAGCCATTTGCTTTCAAACCACTCATCCATTGTGCTTGCGCCCTAAATAGACCTCCACAAAATGGATATGTGGCTTTTATTAATTTTTTTACAATTAACTGTGTCAATTCAATTGCTTATATGTACAGGCTATTACAGTATGTGCTGAGAGTGACAAAAAAACCAACGCAGACACCGATTAATTTATTTCCCATTTATTCCTGTTTTGGTGGTTTATAGTTATGTATGTTACACACATTCAGGCTGAATCCTATTGTTTTGGGAAAGAGACGGCTGAAGAATGATCAGAGACAGATCTTTAAAATTAGGAATGGATTTGATACGGAGGCCTTGGGAAGATTGTTGAGAAATTAATGTCTGTTTTATAGTGCCAGACATTCTTCTCCTTCAGCTGCATTAATTGGAAGATGTTCTGAGGCAGGGAATGACATGTTGAAAGAACTGCATAATACAGTCAGTACCACTAGGCTGAGGCTGAATGGCGATATTTCCATGAATGAGGGAATCCTAAACTGGAGATCATGAATGTAAGATGGTAGAAAACCCAATTCAGAATTCAGAAGAAAGTTGTCATTAAAAGAGAGGCAAAAATGTGATGCGCGTTGCCTCAAGCAGAGAGCAGCATTTAAGGTTTAGGTTTTTTATTGTCACATATATACAGAAATACAGTGAAAAGCTTTGTTTTGCATGCTATCCAATCTAATCAGATAATACTCCCCATTATACAATCAAACAAAACATGTACAATAGGTAGAACAAAGGGGAAGATACAGAGTGCATAATACAGTTCTCAGCATTTGTAATACACTTAGTTCTATAAACAAAATCCAATGTCCACAATGAGGTAGAGGCATTGAGTAAACCAGTGAGGTAGTGCATGCAGCCAGGGTGAGAGAACGTTTTGAGGATCGATGGCCTATTGGGTCGAATCAAAAGGTTTCTGTGTTTGGAATTCCATGAATGCAAAAGCATTTTCAACATATGCTTTTCATTGATTTTATTATTCACCAATTTGATTTACTTCATACATACAAATGAACTTATTTTGTACATACATCATTCATCTCTTCCCTTGAAAAGGTCTTGAGGACCCTCCCATGTCAAACCCAATGAGTCATTGTTCATAGACAGTTGAGAGCAGACAAGTCACTCAACTGGAAAGGGGAGGTAATTACAGTGGAAACTTATCAAAAACAATCAACACAAATGCACTTGCATACATCCCTCCCAGTCCTTTGATCACAGCCAGAATAGGCTTCCATTCTTCAAATGACAATCTGGGGATGGCTTGTTACTTAACAAGGTAAGATGGCAAGCTGAGGTGACTCCCACATAACTGGATAAGAAACAGGACTGGGTGCCTGGAATTATAACCTAGATAGCCTTTGTATAACAAGATGGGCATATGGGTCATTGAAACATTAGACGGTATTTGCTCCTTGGTCATGGAAAGCTAACTGTATTAGATAACATGTCATTGACTAACAGTCCAGAAAAGTCACATAGTCAGTGATTAATAAGTAGATAGGCACAAAATGGTGGAGTAACTCAGCAGTTCAATGTCCAGCTGATTTACCCCCAGCATTTTGAGTCCATCTTCGATTTAAACCTAATCTGCAGTTCCTTCCTACACATTTTGCTAACAAGTAGAATTGGGTTTTCGGACAGGCATATGCATCAGCTCATTGGTTTGCTCACAGGGATAAATAACTGGCCATTGGCTGATAATGCGAGCAGGCAGTCGGCTCATAACAATAATATGACAGTCGGAAACTGCTCACCTTCCTCTCTCCCCAACTGACAGCACAGAGGTCACCTTTCCTCCTTTCCCAGGCATCCCCTTTGAGATTAAACCTTGGTTATGAACTGGTTACCTAGTATTACTGCTAATTTATAGTATTATTAATTATAATATAGTGTTGTGTTGTTGCATTAATGTACCTGTAAAGCTACAGCAAGTAAGAATTCCATTGTTTTCAGTGCATATAATAATCAAACACACTTGACTCCTGAATATGGAGTATGAATAGTTTAGATGTATTTCTGCACAAGGCACCTAAATTCAGCTGCCACCACAGAAGTGGATTGAAAAATCCTAATATTCTCTATCTGGTTGCAATTCTTAGTGAGAAGTTGACTGGCTGTTTGTGGGAGCCACATACAGTATCTCTCTGAGGTGGTTGGCCCCAAATAACTGAGGGAGTGTGAAACGGGACTGAGTTTGATTGCTAAATTTGAACTGCGATTATACCACTGCCACACAAGCACCAAAATGTCATATAGCGATTTCATAAAACAATTTTCGCTGTCATCAGAAACATATTACGATATTTGTGTCTTCCGCATTTCATTAAATTGAAAGCAGCGTGAAATACGCGGTAATTGTGCTCTGCTCAATTTCAGAATGAAATAACAGCAAGTCAAAGAAGCTCAAGATTTGCTTTTAATTTTTGAAATGGTGCAACAAATCGCATGAAGGAATATTAGGAAGCAGTTTTACATGCTCAAACGACGATCTATTTCATTATTTTCAGAGCGTTATTCATTTATTGAAAATAAAGCGAGTTAGTGATCATGTCCAAATAGAGATAAAGGAATTCCTAATAAATATAGTAGATCCCAGGATCCCAGCCTTTTTACATGTGTTACTAGATTGGGGATGGCACAGTGGCACAGCATTAAAGTTGTTGCTTTACAGGTTTGTTCCTGACTGCGGGTGCTGTCTGTTTGAAGTTTGTACATTCTCCTTGCGACTGCACAGGTTTTCTCTGGGTGCTCCAGTTTCTTCCCACATTCCAAAGATGTACAGGTTTGTAGGGTAATTGGCTTCTGTAAATTGTAAATTGTCTCTAGTGTGCATGATAATGTTAGCGTACAGGGTGAGCGCTGGTCGGCGCGGACTTGGTGGGCCGAAGGGCCTGTTTTCCACGCTATATCTCTAAAGGCTAAAGTCTAAAAAAATGTAAATTATCCATTAACAATTTTTTGGAGGGGGAGACAAAATATTATTGCAAATTAATGGAAACAAACCCTTTTTCAAAGATTGTGGCAGCACTGGTTGGTGCTGCCCCGTTAGTAGAGCCTCACAGCGCCAAGGACCCACATTGAATCCTGACTGTCTGTGCAGAGTTTGCACCTTAACCACTTCCTGAGATCATGTGAGTTTCCTCCAGGTGAAGTCACAAGGGGCTCAGAGATGTGAAAACCCTCTCTTTCCTCACTTCCATCCACTTTGATCCATGTCCTTACTTCTGGCTTCCCATTCCACTCCTACTCTTCATTTTGGCCGCAGTAAATTACCACCGGAGTATAGGTGAATTCCCATCTTCAACTTTCAACATGATTTGTTGATTTATAGGACTTCAAATCTCTCTATGTATCAACGGCTGTGTTATTAATTCTAATATTTTCTGACACTTTATCTCCCTTTCTCTCTCTGACACGATCACTCACTCACTCACTCACTCACTCACTCACTCACTCACTCACTCACTCACTTCACTTACTCACTCATTATTCCACAATTCTGACAGGTGTTCTCAGCCATCCAAAAGAGCAGAATTTATGTATCATTCATTTTGCACATCTACAGAAAAAAAATGCTTAATATGGCAATAGCAAAAGATTGTCGACAATCCAGCACAGAGGCATCAAACAAATATACAGGTGAAAAAGGTCTCTGAATTTTCATTATCTTGGCTCCCTCTATTCATTTTCAAATACTGAACCGCAAGTCATATTCTTTGGAGAGAGATTTACTTTCTGTCATCCTTCCATGACTCTTCAATGAGAAGTCTTATTGAAAGCAACCCAGCGAAATCATGGAGTGTTATAAGTAATGACGCTGGTCCAGACCAAAAGAAAGGCTGATCGTGACTGAAGCCAAAGTTACTCTCCTTCCCACGGCAGGTTTGTGGAGAAGAGGAACCGTGTTATAATATAAATAACTCCTGAAGAACTCATCTCCTTCCCCCAAGAAAATTCAGATGTAAAGCTGAACCAAAAATTCACAATGGAAATAAATTAGTAAGAAAAGGACATGAGTAATTGAATAATTTCACAGCCTGGAACAGAACTACTTTTAGACCATTCTTTGGCAAGCATGCAAGATTCTGAAATGCAGCCCAATTGAGAGGTTAAACACCCACACTAAACACTTGTCTATCAGCATGCTGCACTGTTGAGTTATTCAGAATACCAAGGACTCAGGGCAAACACTTAGGGAGGCAACATAGTTAGATTGGTTCCACATGACTACACTCTGCTCTGGGAGTCAACCACGCATCTCTGAATCCAGAGTTTAAATTGGATAATGCTAATAGTTTTAAATTTGATTATCAGTTATGTTCTATGATACCTTGGGATTCTGTCTTCACGTGGCTGAAAAATGCACTTCAGCCTTCGCGAAGCAGCCTTATGGGGCGTTTCTTTGCCCACCAACATCTCCTCCCCTCCCCCCTCGCCCCACAACCCCACTGTCTGACTTCCATGGTCAGTCAGATACTCTCAGTTTGGGGTACCAATTCACAGCTTATGGTAGGAATATCGTAGCTAAGTCTTCTGCATTGTCAACAGTGGGTTTTGTTTGTTTCATTCTAGTTTTCCTGACAAAACTCCATCAACCACTGGTGCTTGCTGGATGCCGTTAGGCCTTCTGCCAGCTCATCCCAGTGCCCTTTTATCATGCTAGGATCAAAAGAATACCGTTTGGTTGAACTACATGCCGCATCACATCTATTCTGAATTCCGGCTACATCCATTGTCTGCATGCATGGATTTTTCAACAATGAAGACAGGGAACCTCGAAAGGAAGGTGTAAATCTTTCAAATTCTCAACCCAGTAGGATTGTGGTTTTAAGGGCCTGTCCCACTTGGGCGTCATTTGGTGGCGCGCAAAGTTTTTGTACATCCCAAAATCCTGGGGCGCCGCGTGCAACCGCGCGTCACTGCCTAAATCACCATGCACCATGCGCGCGTAATGTGCACCATGCGCGTGTAATGCGCACCATGCACGTGCATCAGGTGCACGGCACGACGCGCTTGTCGTGCATCGTGACGCGTAAATTATGTCACGTAAATTACACGCAAATGACGCCCAAGTGGGACAGGCCCTTTAGTTGCTGAGTATATTCAAGACCAAGACTGATAGGGTTTTGGACATTATTACTGTAGGAAAATGGTACTGAGATAAAAGATGAGCCACAAAATTACTGAAGAGTAGAGCAGGCACAATGAGCATGCTTGTGCTTCTATTTCTTATGTTCTTCTGATGAGGAACATAGATGTTTGTAGATGGTTTTGGCCTTTCACTTTCTTGTCCTTAATCCTTTAGTCTGAAACCATCTGAAGGACCCCAGATTAAATCAACTAATGTTGAGTTATACACTGAACCGAGACCGACAAGGCCAAAGCAGTTATTGACTTTGTCCTTGGCAGAGCTGATTCCACTTCAAAGCAAAACGTAACTGTCAAAGAATAAGGGATTAATGGGTCCCTTTCAGAATGGCAGGCAGTGACTAATGGGGTACCACAAGGCTCAGTGCTGAGACCGCAGCTATTTACAATATACATTAATGATTTAGTGAAGGAATTAAAAGTAACATTAGCAAATTGGGTGGCAAACAAAGCTGGGTGGCAGTGTGAACTGTGAGGAGGATGCTATGTAGATGCAGGGTGACTTGGACAGGTTGAATGGGTGGGCAGATGCATGGCAGATGCAGTTTAATGTGGATAAATGTGATGTTATCCACTTTGGTGGCAAGAACAGGAAGGCAGATTATTATCTGAATGGTGTCAAGTTAGGAAGAGGGGAAGTTCAACGAGATCTGGTGGTCCTTGTACATCAGTCACTCAAAGTAAGCATGCAGGTACAGCAGACAGTGAAGAAAGCTAATGGCATGTTGGCCTTTATAACAAGAGGAGTTGGTTATAGGAGCAAAGAGGTCCTTCTGCAGTTGTGCAGGGCCCTGGTGAGACTACACCTGGAGTACTGTGTGCAGTTTTGGTCTCCAAATTTGAGGAAGCACATTCTTGCTATTGAGGGAGTGCAGCGTAGTTTCACGAGATTAATTCTCAGGATGGTTGGACTGTCGTATGTTGAAAGAATGGAGTAACTGGGCTTGTGTACACTGGAAGTTAGAAAGATGAGAGGATATCTTATTGAAACATACAAAATTATGAAGGGATTAGACACGCTTGGCAGGAAACATGTTCCCGATGTTGGGGGAGTGCAGAACCAGGGGCCACAGTTGAAGAATAAGGGGTAGGCCATTTAGAACGAAGATAAGGAAAAACCTTTTCACCCAGTGAGTGGAGAATCTGTGGAATTCTCTGCCTGAGAAGGCAGTGGAGGCTGATTCTCTGGATGCTTTCAAGATAGAGGTAGACAGAGCTCTTAAAGATAGCGGAGTCAAGGGAAATGGCAGGAACGGGGTATTGATTGTGGGTGATCAGCCATGATCACAGTGAATAGCGATGCTGGCTCGACGGGCTGAATGACCTATTCCCGCACCTATTGTCTATTATCTATTGTCTATCGTGATTTTAAAAAGGGTTTTCCAAAAATACAGCCATGATCACAATGAATGGCGGTGCTGGCTCGAAGGGTCAAATGGCCTCCTCCTGCACCTATTTTCTATATTTTCTATATCTGCGATATTATCACAAATCTCAGTTTAGAACCACCATTGGTTTTGGGGCAGCTTTGAAATATTTACATTTTTCATCACTGAAGTTCATATTCCAGCAGTCTTCAACTGTGAAATTTCATAAAATGGAATTCAAGAAACTGGACAGCCAGGTGGGATTGAGGGAATAAATTCAGAATATGTGAACCTATATTGCCATTGGTGTTGATGCCAACAACTCAATTATAAAATTATTATTTTCTCTTTTTTAGTTTATAAATCCCTGAGAATAAGGTTTTCTGAATGTGGTTCCATCTTTTTAATTGGAAAGTGGTTCCACGTAAGTGTCGTGATTTTTCCTTGAAGACAGATTTATTTATTGTCAATAACAATTTTAAACAAGTAATTTTGTCAGCATAACTCTATGAATTAATGGCACCAAATCTGATTTCACTCCACACAAAGTACAGAAAATTGCATTATTGTAGAGATCATACCAAAAGAATATTAAAATCACTGCAAGAATTCACAACATTATATATAAAGTACTATCAACCCGATTCTCTTCATCAGATGGTTGTTTACGGTAATTAACTGACGAGTTTGCTTTGGATTTTATACTTCAGGGAAAACCAAACTCAATTTACAATGTGATCTCTGGGATTCTTTCAAAAAAACGTCATGCCAGAAGCCCATTATAAAAGTGGTATTGTGCTGTGTGAGAATTACTGATTAACATGTCAATATTGCCCAAGGAATTCCTTCATCAGCTCCATGAATAAAGAGTGCTGAAACCTTCATTAAATAGCTGAGAAAGGGTCCTGGTATGTTTCCATAGAATGTAGTGAGATTTTAAGCTGAAGCAGCTCAAATTCCTCCATGGGTTCCATCTACAGGAAAGAGCTTGTATTTGTGGGGGACTTTAAACCAGCAGGTCTTAAGGAAGCACTTCACATGCAGCAGATTATCTCTGAAGCAAGGTAAAAGCAGTGGTGAATGTCGCAACCAACTTACACAGCACCAAATAAGGTCAGTGACCGGTTCACTTCATTCCCTGGTGACGTTGAGTGCAGGGGGGATGTGTGTCTGGGAACCATGAAGTTCTCGTTGCTCTTCTTTGGGTGGTGTTCATCTGACCAGTTTAGTCAAGCGAAGAACACTTCATCCAAAACACATTAACTTTGACAATGCTGTACACCATCAATACATCAGTCAGTTTTGAAGCAACAAATTCGGAAATAATAGTGCGTTGGAAGGAATAGCAGATGCTGGTTTAATCTGAAAATAGACCAAAAAGCTGGAGTAACTCAGCGGGTCAGACAGCATCTCTGGAGAAAAGGATTAGGTCCATTTTATCCTTTTCCTTTTCCTTTTCTCCAGAGATGCAGTCTGACGTATTGAGTTACCTCAGCATTTTGTATCTATCTTCAGAAATAAGAGTGCCCACACTCTTTATTTCCACCTTTGTGATTAAGCTAATTCCATAAAATAAATGTAATTCATGAGGGGCTTACAATCCACTGTGTTGCATGAGGGACGAGCCATATGTCAGAGGTTATGATTCATATATATAGTGACATAGTGACCGGTGTGAGAGGGGAGGAGAATACCGAAGTGAAAGTGTTGTATATGAATGCGCGAAGTATAAGAAATAAAGTGGATGAGCTTCAGGCTCAGTTATAAATTGGCAAGTATGATGTTGTGGGAATTACAGAGACATGGCTGCAAGAGGACCAGCGTTGGGAACTGATTATTCAAGGGTATACGTCCTATCAAAAATACAGACAGGTGGGCAGAGGGGGTGGGGTAGCTCTGTTGATGAGGAGTGAAATTCAGTCCCTTGCGACGGGAGGTAGAGGTATCTGGAGGTAGAGTC